>NC_057808.1:13577372-13632928 GCF_018294505.1 Triticum aestivum | reverse complement strand
GGGATGATGTGTGTGTGTGCGCGCGCGCGGTCGAGAAAGAGTGCCAGCGAATTTGTGTGTGCCCACGTCAAAGATATAGAGTGGCTGGCCTACTAGAACGAGAGAGGGAACAGGTGCAGTTTGTCTCTGTGGCATGGATACCTACCTACAGCGCTTGACTATCGGTGTGTGGTGGTGGGGGGGGGGAGGGAGGCCTAATTAACTATAGAGGCACAATGGCTGGTATATGTGTGGAGGAGGAGAGAGGCCTACCTCATGTATTAAGGGAGATCGATCTACCTCATGTATTAAGGGAGATCGATCGGCATCCATGCATATGTGTAGGAGAGGAATAAGGTTGGGAGAGAGACAGAGCTAAGTGTTGGAGGGGGTGGTAGTGGAGTTGCTTCTAACAAATGGTGGGATAGGCTTGCTAGACAACCGGAGGGCACGCCTGCAATATCAATAAGAGAGGGGATGGCTGCCTGTCTGTGCACGTGCGTGTGAGAGACGGGTCAGGAGGCATGCACGAATGATGAGGGGGGACGATATGGCTGTGGTAAACAGCATAACTACATAGGAAGATCAATCGTCCTTTGTCAGGGAAAGGAGAGACATAACTTGTGAGGTAAGTCGATCGAGGGGGGGGGAATAGTTAAAGTCGACCTAGGTATATGTTGGGAGATTGATCGGTATACATGCATGTGTGTGTTAGAAGCGAATGAGGCACGGGGAGAAGGATAGAGAGAGAGGGATGCATCTAGGAGGTGGTGCGAGAGTCATACTATATCGAGGGGGAAGGAGTGTGCGAGTACGAGATCGATGAAAAGAGTGGTGGGAATGAGGTATGGACGGTGATAAGAGAAGAGGGGAAGCTTGTGTTTGTGCTAGGCACACCTGGCTAGAGAGGCATATCGATCGATGTGTGCCATAAAGAAGGAGCTGGGGGGGCCTACACACATCGTGGGTGAACGACCTAAAGTGAAAAGATGAATTTGTGCGGTGGAGCTAGAGAATGCTGAGGCAGGGTGAGAGGGATGCGGGCGTGTGCATGCACGAGAGAAAGTTAGCGCTAGCTAGCTACAAAGATAAGAGGATTGTGTGGGTGTAAAAGACGAATAGAGATCATACTTCATTATAAAAAGCGAATTCGGATATTTGAAGAATTTATAATAGTGTTTTAAACCGACGCATGTGTGAATATATATAACGGTGATACACATAGTGTGGTTATGAACATGTTATACTACATATAATATATTTTATCTCTACTCTTATAAAAAACGGAGTTGTTGATGATGGTGTGCCCGCCATCCTGCAATATAGGCCGTCCGATTTATATCTGACGGATAGGAAGGAAACTATGGCAATTTTGAAAAAGATACCCACACCCCTCTCCATATTTGCAAATTAGGCCTCCCCTTGATCATGTTGATGTTCTGTGGAACGCATGGGCATCTTGCTAGTACTACGTATAATATATAGAGCATTGATCATAATTTGGGCTAATGTGTGGCTTTTGCAGCTCAGGTCTAAATACTTGTCATAATGTAGGGGGCGGGGCACTATACTATGTGTGATAAACACGGTATACACGTATGGAACATGGTTTAGATTATGAATATATAATTACATCAAATGTACTATTATTTGGAATCAACATCAAGTGAATTAAAAAAATAGAATTCGAGTTCATGTAGTACACATAGTTCATATCTATCTCTATAGTAATCATGTGGTGTGTTATTAAGGTAATACACGAATGATGGTTGAAGTTGGCAACAATCATGATTGTAGATTCTTATTGAAATAGAGAAACGAATTCAAATTCAGTTCGAATTGCAGCGGTAGTATAGACATTTGGAATGCACTAAAATGTTGGTATGAGTAGGTTACATGCATTATACAGCAAGCGAAAAAATTTAATTGGACATAACATGGATTCATAGTCCCTCCTTCCATCTATATAGGGCGTAATGCATTTTTTAAGACCGCCTTTGACTATTGACAAGATTAATAATACATGACATGCACAATGTGAAAATTATATCATTGAAAGAACCTTTCACAGACGAATTTAACGGTGTGCTTTGTGTAAGTTGCATGTCATATATTATTGCTCTAATATTTGGTCAAAGTTAGCATCGAAAAACGCATTAGGCCCTATATAGATGGAAGGAGGGAGTAACTTTGAATAGCATTTTTATAGTAAAACGGGGCAAGACTCTCTCTCTTTGTGTGGTGTGAATAGTTTTATTTTTTTCGTTTTCTTTTTGGTTGAGGGAAGTGCGAATTGATTTGGTACGTACAAGTACAATATTACACGTTAGGCTTGTCCCTAAAATTCAACCCGCGCCTTGTTATATCCCGAAAATTCATATATCATGCTCCCAAAACTGGCGCCTTCACAACCCGCGCCTTGCTATCCCGAAATTACAAAGCGCGCGAAAACTCCCTCCAGCTGCCAAATCCCGACACGCAAAATCCCCCTTCTAACCCTGAGCCGAAAGGTCCGCTAGTTCAAATCGGTGGGGGGTACTTTTGTAACACACCCTACATTTCGGACAAGCGCGTCCCCAAGTCATGGTTCACCCCCTCCCATCGCCTCCTTTTTTCCATTCGAAATCCCAGGCTGCCATAACCTCTCCGCTCCAGCTGCGAAACCCCACCCTCCTCCGTCCGCCACCTCACCGCTGCCCAGCCGGAGCCTCTTCCCCGACGTCCCTCGTCCACCTTCCCGAATGAGGATCCGTTGTCCATCTCGTCGTCCCGCCAGTTCAGCCGCCCCATCCTCCACCTCCAAGGAGCTGCTCCGACGATCGCCTCGTCTATTGCGGCTGCTCCATCCCCATAGCGCCGCCTTAACCTGCTCCACCGGAACCGCAACATCCTCACCAACTCCTCGGACAAAGCCGAGGCCTACTATCGATCTTAGGGTCAGTCGATTTTCAGGGGGTGGGGGGGGCTCACCGGAGTTAAGGAAGAACCACCCGCAGCGGGGACGGGGGCTCGCCGGAGAGGTACCCCACTATCTATCTTAGGGTTCAGGGTGGGGGCGGGGGGCCTATAGGGCTGGCCAGGGTGGCGGCGGACCGGCGGTGGGGAGTTGTTTCGGGGCGGCGAGGCGACGCTGGGGCCGGCGGTTCGGTCGGTGGTAGCTGGCGGCTCGGGGGTGCAGTTTGAAGATGAACTGCAGGCCCTCCCTAAACTACATGTCAAGTGCCTCTCTGCTACCATTGCGTTCAGTTTTGACAGTAACATTTAGATTCCATAGTAAATTTCAGTTTCGACAGTTAAGTTCAGAGTCAACAGTTTTTACCTCATCTGTTGTAGTCAGGTGGTTTTTGGTGATGTAAATTTTACATCTATTTTACATCATCTATTGGAGATGCTATTATAATCCCACTTGAGATTGACGATGTCTGTCTTGTGCTGCTTCAGCCTTGACGTCTTACGGCTTACCGGGGCTGCTCCAACGACAGAACGATCCATCACAACAGAGCAGTGCCCTGGACGCCATCTACAGATTCCTCAGATATTCATCCACACCTCCGACAGCTACCTCTGCCTCAACTGCTTCAGCGACCAACCCAATGATGCTGAGGTTGACACGGCTACGGCAAAGAGGTTGTACACTTGTTGCATCACTTATTACTATACATTCATGTCGATACATTAGGGCTATTTTGGTTCAACGGAAAAACATAGCAATAGGGAATTTTCCAATGGCACTCTACTATTCAATTATTCATGCATTTTGTTGAAAGGAATGAAGCAAAACATCCACCTGGACCTACTTTTCAAAATCCTATGCATGAAAACAAGACCAAGTACATTAGTGGCAGAATAACATTCTAACTGTACACGCTTTCATATGGTTTCACTTATTTTGGCCATCTTTCTTTGCATTCCTCTGCTCTTCCAATTCCTGTAAACCAAACACTCAAGTTGACAGATATCCCGTGTTTACAAATGCTCTGTTTACCATGTGCATTCCTATCCTATTCCGGTGTTTTTCCTATCCCTGCATTTTTAGAATCATGCAAGCCAAATGAGCCCTTACAAAATTACTTCAGTTACAGGTAGGTGTCGAAGGGAACTTTGTGTGGTTTGTCCTGCTCCTGTCGCGACGTCGTCCACCTCAACTGAGCTGCTCCATCGACAGAAACATCCACCAAACCAGACATCACGACTCCTGACCGTCTTTCGCCGCCTCAGATCTCCTTCCCTGCAGCCGGCACCCACCGCAATGGCATCACCATCATCGACTCAGCAGATGAACCCGAGGAGTACACGGGTCCACAAGAGAGGTCGCACTCTTTTGTTTCTGCTTATGTTATGCATTGCTTAAAATTACCTGCTACTTTATCGTCCTGTTCACCTCTTGGACTCCAAGTCAGGTCCAAATTAATGTTCAAACTTGATTTCTAAATTAGTTGTGGGGCACATATCGAGGAAGCAATGAATAGTATCTCTGTCTAATATCTGGTTCACCTAGGGTATGCCTATGTTGTTCATCTTGGGTGGGAAACAAATAGTAAAGCAATCATCATTTGTCTTTTTATTAAATTAAAGCAATCATCAGCCTGCTAAATCATTATTTTTGGATCCATCCACTCGTTGTTACCATACTCTAAATTTCTGCATGCTCTCCTTACATAATCTCACCATATTTTTTTTCGTATGCATGTCAGATATTGTACACAGTCATGCTGAACATGTAGAGAAAAAGAGAAGAGTTTTGCGCGGCAATACAATGTCATGCAGACATCGCTCCATGGTGGGTTTAATGGCAAACCCTCCCCACCCCTCTCCAGATTGTAATCCAGAGGAAGATATCTGTTCTGAGGCGGATTCAGACGCCGCTGACCACTCCTATTTACCCCCCAAGGTGTTTGCTCTACC
Organism: Triticum aestivum; assembly: GCF_018294505.1. NCBI lineage: Eukaryota > Viridiplantae > Streptophyta > Magnoliopsida > Poales > Poaceae > Triticum > Triticum aestivum. The sequence continues at coordinate 13,628,044 of NC_057808.1, read as the reverse complement.
TTGGCATGGTGATGTTAGTCATATCATGCATATGCTGCCTTGCAGTGCCTACTTTTGACATCATATATGTCATCTGCTTAGTTTAGACATGTTCTGTAATGCCACATGTTTAGTTTCTATATCATATATGGGAATTATGCAGTCTCATGTCTTTTAGCCAGCCATAATATACGTGAAATGTGCAATGCCATCCTGTTTAACCAGGCATCATATATTTGAATGATATCTTGCCCATCCTTTTCTTCATTACATTTCCATTTGTCGACAATGTTTGTACATTAAAGTACTCTTCTTGTGAATCAGCCATTTGAGTGGGAGATTGAAAAATCTGGAGTGAAAACAAGGCCTTCAGAGCAGACAGTGCTACCTGTCGAAGTAGATCTCTTATTGGGTCCCGATAGCTCCTCAAAGATGGATTGAGAGACAGATGACCAGTCCTATTCCCCCACCGAGGTGTATGCTCTAACTTGGCACAGTTATACTGCTCATATCATGCATATGGTGTCTTGCATTGAATAGTTTAGACATCATATACACAATATTCAACGCCATGTTCTTAGTTCAGACATCATATCCAATGCCCTCTGTTTAACATATAAATCACATATGTGAATTAAATGATGCGATCCTGATTACTTAGATAACATATAGGTGAATTATGCCAGGCGATCCTGTTTAGTTATTCATCATATATTTGAATTATGTTATGCTATGCTATCCAGTTTGGATAGACATCATATATGTGAAATTATGTCATGCTATCCATTTTAGTTAAACAATATACATGTCAACTATTTCATGCCCTCTTTTTTCCACACTATCTATTGCATCTGTCTCTCATACAATGTCTGTACATTCAACTATGTTTCCTGTTTATCAGCCATTTGAATTGGAGCGGGTGATGCCAGCATCTAACGGACTAAAAACACGGTCTTCAAATAAAACAGTGCTACCTAGCACCCCGGTTGTACATGCACGAGAACCAGCCCTATCACACATAACCCAAACTCTCGCAGATTGTACCCCTACTGTGATGGATAGAGAACCAGCTTCACCCAATCTAATCCCAACCCCAGCAGATAGTAACCCAGTTCCTGTTGACACAACACCATCTCCACCACAGAGCTCCCAAACAAGAGCAGTTAGTGTTGAGGATATAACCATTAGAGTCACCCGCCCAGGAGGGGCCGGGTTACGTCATAATGATCATCACGTGAAGCCCGATACCAAGCTTGAGGATGGCGGACCAATAATGGGCTTAAGACCCGGAGGCGGCTTAAGGCCCGTAGTGATAACCCGCCGTTATGGCAAGACTTGTAATGTAAGGCAAGAGTAGTTAAGAGTCCGAGCCGGATACTGTTATGAGCCGGCCGGGACTCTGAGAGCCGCGGGGCGTCAACCTCTCTATATAAAGGGATGACCCGGCGGCGGTTCAGGGAGAGAGACAACAAATCGAGAGCCGGGCATAGCGATTAAGCTCCCTGGTCATCGAAACCCTAAGTAATACCACCTCAACTGGATGTAGGCTTTTACCTTCACCGTAAGGGGCCGAACCAGTATAACCCTCGTGTTCCTTGTCCCGTTTAACCCCTTTAAGCTTCCTAGCGGCGATGGCTCCACGACTAAGTCCTTGCACGAGGACAACTACCGTGACAATTCCACGACAGTTGGCGCCCACCGTGGGGCCAGCGCATGGTGGATTTGAGTTCTTGAAGGGCAGCTTCGAAGGGCTCAAGGGATATGCTGTGGGCCAGATGACCAAGAGTCGTCGCGGCAAGCTCTACATCGACGATGCCAATTGGGGCCCCGACGCCGGCTCAATCGAGTACGGGTACCGGGTCCCCTTCGGCGGAATCCATGTCTTTATTGGCAAGATTGGTGAGCCGGGCCCTGAGCCGGACCTCTGCGCCGATCTCATCGAGACGGCTCAACGTGCACGACCCGCCCGGACTTTGCCTGCCTTGAAGCGTGTTTTCGTGGGATGCGTCCATGGAGAGCTCTCTGAAGGATTTGGATCTGGTGATGAGACGGTCGCTTGTTCTGACGGCGAGTCATCCACAGAGGAGACCGATTCGTTATACCAACTTCAAGATGGCAGGCTCAGGGGTTGTTCCGATGGCAACAGTATTCCGGACCCCTTTGAGCCGTCGAGCCGGGTTGGAATCTTCATGGTTGGCGCACAACCTGTTCAAAACCCCACCGCCGGGGCAGGAAGCCCTGTGCCCTCGCCAGCTTAGGTGCTGATGGATCTCACAGACAAGATGACGGCCCTGTTAACTGCTACGGTCGTCCCAGCGGATCAAGCTCAGCATGACGCGGAGGTGGCACAGTTAAAACTGGATCTAGCAAAAGCCAAGGAGGATCTGGTGGCGGAAGGGATCAGGATGGCTGCGGAGAGGGTGGCTCTCGATGCCCAGACTCAGCTGATTCAGGCACAGTCTTTCCGGCTCACGATGGATCAGAACACGTCCAATGAGGTCATGAGAAGGAGGCATCAAAAGGCCCAATCTCGACTCCCTCCGGTTTTCGATCCTCGAAACCTCTTCAACACGCCTGGTGCAGGGCCCAGTAACCCGCCAGAGGTCACGACGCCCGGGGCTGGAACGTCAATTCAGCCCCAAGTGATGGGGCCTCCCCGGGTGAACGCTGCCCCGCCTCATTATGTGCCAATACCACCGGGTCATTATGCTAACCCGTTGGAAAACATGGTCGCCGCGGCAGCGCGACTGGCGGCTCTCCCAATCGATGGTGACTCTCCAACGGCGGTTGAAACCCGCCGGGTCAGAGAACTCCTTCAGACGGCTCTGGCACAGCAGGAGGCGTATTCTTATAGCCGGGACAGGATTCATTCAACCCCTCGTCCAGGCCGGAGCCCGAGTTATAGCAGACACATGGCCTCAGCGACCGGCTCAAGCAATGTCCGACGCCATGACTTGCCTCCTGGCCACGGCCCGGCTCATAACGGAGCCTTTCACGCGGTAGACCAAGACAGAGCACGGCAAGAGGCAGAGCAGGCACCTCAGTTGACGGCTTACCAGCCACCCCGGCTTATCCGACGGCTTCTATTGATGCGGGTATACCTACGAGGACTGGAGGTGTCCCTTGTCTGGTGCCGGCTCTCCGCAATGAACGTCTGCCCAAGGATTTCAAAGGGCCTAGGAAGGTGCCTAATTACACGGTAGATTTACAACCCGGAGCCTAGATCGAGAGTTACGAGATGGCCATGGAATTGCTGGAGGTCAGTGAGGCAGCAATGGCCAAGTACTTCACCATGATGTTGGATGGAACTGCCCACACTTGGTTGAAGGGACTGCCACCAAACTCTATTGGGTCTTGGGCTGAACTAAAAGCCCGGTTCATCCAAAACTTCAAAGATACATGTAGGCAGTCTATGTCAATTGTGGATTTGACTAACTGTAAGCAGCAGGAGGGTGAATCTACAACCCATTGGGTTCGCCGGGTCAAAGAGATAATACATTCATCTGATAAGATGGATGCCGGCTCTGCAGTCTTAATGTTAGAGCAGAATTGTCGCTTTGCGCCCCTGAAGATGAAGCTCGGGCAGCTCAAGCGCGATTGCAATGATGTGGGTACGCTGATGGCGGCTCTGGTTAAGTACGCCGACTCTGATAGTACCAAGGATCCCGCGTCGAATGATGAAAGGACAGGGAAGGGAAAACGGAATGGCAATGGCAAGGGCCCCCAGTATAACCCGGCGAACCAGGGAGGTAACAAGCATAAGGCTGATGGCAGTATGGAGTTTGTGGCCAACGCCAGTTCACAGGGTAACAACCACCGGCGCAAGGGGGGACCACCTCCCCGCGCCGGCGGGTCAGGCCCAACGCTTGAGCAGTTGTTGAATGAGCCTTGTCCAAGGCATGGCTCTAGGGAAAAGCCAGCCACTCATCTGTGGAAGGACTGCGCGATCATGAAGGCCTTTAAAAATTCCAATGCTTTCAATGGCAACGGTGGCCCGGGCGGCGGTTCAAATTCCAATTCTCAGAATGTTCAAGGGGGTTTTAATCAGCAGTCCGGCCAGGGTCATCATCAGCACCAGCAGGGGGGATACCAGACCAATCCAAAGCAGCTCAATGGTGGACAGTATCATGTGTTTACCACCAGTCTGTGTAAGCGAGATCAGAAGCTTCATAAGAGGGCTGTGAATGCTGTTGAGCCGGCGGTTCCACGCTATTTAAGATGGTCTGAGCAGCCCATTGTGTGGAGTAGGGAAGATCACCCTCCCCGGGTTGATAATCCGGGTCACCTGACCCTGGTGGTGGCTCCGCAGGTGGGGGGATATAAATTCACTAAAGTGCTCATGGATGGAGACAGCAGCATCAACATCCTCTATTATGAGACCTTTCGTCGTATGGGGTTGATTGATAAGAACCTCAGCCAGTCCAATACTGTTTTCCATGGTGTAGTGCCTAGTAAGTCGGCATATCCAGTTGGTAAGATCGAGCTGGAAGTGGCTTTTGGAGATGAGTACAACTACAGGGCGGAAAAATTAACCTTTGAGGTGGTTAAGATAAGAAGTCCGTATCACGCTTTATTTGGGCGGCCGGCTTACGCCAAGTTCATGGCACGGCCGTGTTACGTATATTTGCAACTCAAGATGCCAGGTCACAATGGGACCATTATGGTTCATGGCAGCCGAAAGATAGCCTTGGAGTGTGAGGAAGGTGACGCGACTTATGCGGAATCTGTTTGTGCAGCAGAGGAGTTAAAGTTTTACAAGGACAATGTTGACCCGGCAAATATGACGTCTTTGAAAAAGCCGACCACGGAGCATGAGCCGGCAATGAAATTTAAGTCAGCTGATGAGACTAAACTTGTTGACTTTGTTCCAGGTGACTCATCTCAGCAGTTTAGCATCAGTGCCAATCTGGATCCGAAATAGGAAGGCGCGCTCATCGAGTTCATCCGTGAGATCAGGGACATTTTTGCATGGAAACCTTCTGACATGCCAGGTGTACCTAGAGAACTCGCTGAGCACACTCTCAATATTGATCCGAAATTTAAGCCGGTCAGGCAATTCCTTCGGCGGTTTAATGAGGAGAGGCGGAAAGCCATTGGTGAAGAGGTGGCCCGGCACTTGGCGGCCGGGTTTATTGTTGAAGTTTTTCATCCGGAATGGTTAGCTAACCCAGGACTCGTGCTCAAGAAGAACGGCACCTGGCGGATGTGTGTGGACTACACGGACTTAAACAAGGCTTGTCCGGCTGATCCTTTTGCTCTCCCCCGTATTGATCAAATCATTGATGCTATGGCGGGTTGTGAGGGCTTAAGTTTTTTGGATGCCTATTCTGGATACCATCAGATTAAAATGACGGTTAAGGACCAGGAGAAGACGGCGTTCATCACTCCCTTTGGAGCCTTCTGTTATGTGTCTATGCCTTTTGGACTCAAGAGTGCACAGGCGACTTATCAGCGTTGTGTGCAGAATTGTCTTCATAACCAGATTGGGCGCAATGTTCATGCCTATGTGGATGATATCGTGGTTAAGTCCAGGGAGAAGGAGACCCTGGTAGATGATCTTAGAGAAACCTTTGATAATCTTCGGGTTTACAAGATGATGCTTAACCCGGCCAAGTGTGTTTTTGGTGTTCCTGTAGGCAAACTTTTGGGTTTCCTGGTTTCTCATAGAGGCATTGAAGCTAACCCGAAAAAGATCAAGACAATCACCTCTCTGGCTAAGCCGGCGTGCATAAACGACGTCCAGCGTCTGGCGGGCCGCATCGCTGCTTTGAGCCGGTTTATAAGCTGTTTGGGGGAAAAGGCCATGCCACTATACCAGTTGATGAAGAAAACAGATGACTTTGTCTGGAATGATGCTGCTAATGCTGCTTTTGAGGATTTGAAGAGACAGCTGGCTGAGCCCCCAGTTCTTGCTACTCTGGTTGACAAAGAGCCCTTATTACTGTATGTAGCCGCTAACACACGAGCCGTCAGTGTGGCTATGGTGGTGGAGCGCAAGGAAGAGGGCAAGGAGTATCCGGTTCAGCGGCCGGTTTACTACGTCAGTGAAGTGCTCATTGAGTCCAAACAACGGTATCCACATTGGCAGAAGCTTGTTTACGGGGTGTTCATGGCAAGCCGGAAGCTTAAGCATTATTTCCAGGGTCACCCTATCACTGTGGTTAGTTCTGCTCCTCTAGGAGATATCATCCAAAACAGAGAAGCCACAGGAAAAGTGGCTAAGTGGGCTATAGAGCTTGGGCCTCATGGTCTGAAATATGTGCCACGCACTGCTGTCAAATCTCAAGCATTGGTGGATTTCATCAACGATTGGACAGAGCTGCAGGTGCCTGAAGAGAAACCGGATAGTACATACTGGACTATTCACTTCGACAGGTCTAGGCAATTGGAGGGCTCGGTGGATGGAATTGTATTAACTTCCCCTTGAGGTGACAAGTTTCATTATGTGCTACGGTTGATGTTTCCCTGTACTAACAATGCGACTGAATACGAGGCCTTGCTCCATGGTCTTCGGATGGCTAAGGAGATGAGCTTGAGCCGGGTAAGGTACTTTGGCGACTCAAATTTAGTGGCTCAGCAAGTGTCGGGCAAGTGGGACTCCAAGGACCCTCTCATGGCGGCTTATCGCCGCGAAGTTGATGCCATTGCTGGACACTTTCAGGGTTACCAAGTAGAGCATATTGATCGCAGGAAGAACGAGGCGGCTGATGCGTTAAGCCGGCTGGGCTCTCAGGGAAAGCCGGTGCCACCTAATACTTTCTTGGACATCTTGCATAACCCTTCTGTTAAGTTGCCTACAGAGGAAGACTTGGCTGTCCCTGACCCGGAGGCATAGTTGGTGGCGGCTCTCCACATTACCCCAGATTGGACAATACCATAATTGGCTTACATGACCCGGGGAGAATTGCCTGAGGATGAAACTTTGGCCAGACAAATAACCCGGCGGTCTAAGTCAATGATAATTATCAATGGTGAGCTGCATCATCGCAGTGTCACTGGAACTTTCCAGCGTTGTGTTTCCCCTGAGGAAGGTCAAGAAATTTTACGTGAGATTCACGAGGGGGATTGTCGCCATCATGCCGGCTCAAAATCCCTTGTGGCCAAGGCTTTTGGTCATGGTTTTTATTGGCTGACGGCTCATGCTGATGCGGAGGACTTGGTCAATAAATGTGACGGTTGTCAGAGGTTCTCGCGGCGGGCTCATGTGCTGGCTCAGGAGCTGAGGATGATTCCAATTACTTGGCCATTTGCGGTCTGGGGGCTTGATATGGTTGGGCCTTTTAAAAGGTCCAAGGATAAGAAGACCCACCTCTTGGTGGCAGTCGACAAGTTCACAAAGTGGGTTGAGGCAGAGCTAGTTAGCAAGTGTGACGCGGCCACAACGGTTCAGTTCATGAAAAGGGTGATATTTCGCTTTGGTTTTCCACACAACATTATAACTGACAATGGTACCAATCTGTCTAAGGGCGCCATGGAGGAGTTTTGTCAACGAGAGCATATTGGACTTGATGTTTCATTAGTGGCTCACCCTCAATCCAATGGTCAAGCTGAGAGAGCTAATCAGGAGATTTTGAAGGGCATCAAGCCCCGGCTCTTGTTCCCTTTGCAACGGACACCGGGTTGTTGGGTGGAGGAGTTACCCTCCGTGTTATGGAGCATCAATACTACTCCTAACAGGTCTATGGGTTACATGCCTTTCTTCATGGTTTATGGAGCGGAAGCCGTCCTCCCTAGTGACATTCGTCATGACTCGCCTCGAGTGGCGGCTTATGTCGAGGCGGATAATGAGCGGGCGCGCCAAGATGCTCTTGACTTGTTGGATGAACAGCGTGATGTGGCAGCAGCTCGCTCGGCCATTTACCAACAAGACCTGCGCCGTTATCACAGCCGCCGGGTTAGGTCTAGGGTCTTCCAGGAAGGTGATCTGGTGCTCCGGCTCATCCAAGATCAAACAGATGCACACAAGTTATCCCCGCCTTGGGAAGGGCCCTTTGTGGTCAGAAAGAACTTGCACAACGGGTCATACTACCTTATCGATGTTCGGGAGCACAAAGATTCACGTAAGTCGGAGGAAGAGACCCGTCGGCCGTGGAACATAGCTCAGCTTCCGCCTTATTACACTTGAGCCACCGGCTCTCATAATGTACATATTTCTATAGCCATGTATATATTATGATAAATAATAAAGCAGGACCTCTGTCCTTTTCTCCTCCAAAGGTAAACGTGTTATTTCCATTACAACATTACCTGGTCACTTGGAGGTGGATCCGGCTTACGATCGTATTCGAATCTAGCCGTTAACAATATAATCACCTAGGGGCTTCCTGTTCAAACATAGGTTGTATTCGAACCAAAGAGAACATAGCTGTCAATACCCACTTGATTGGCAAATTGCCGAACTCATTGGGGAGTTTTTCTTGATCATATTTGAATCATGGCTCAACCCCCTTTGGAAACCGACGTGGATCGTATTTGAATCAGCGTCGTTAAACAACTCTCAAGGTCATTTGGGGGCTTCCTGTTCAAACATAGGTCGTATTCGAACCAAAGAGAACATAGCTGTCGTTACCCTCTTGATCGGCAACGCCAAAGCCACTGGGGGCTATATGATCGCATTCGAATCTCAGCTTAACCCCTTTGGGACAGTTCTCTGGTCGTATTCGAACCGGAAGCCCCTAAGTTTTGATCTTCTGATTTGCAACAAGTTCTTCTGGTCATATCAACAGTGTGCAAGGGCGGTTCTTACTCCGCCGGCTTAACTTTGATTAACCATGTTGATAGCACACAATAAGCATTATCGATGTTGGTGAACCGGAGATGAGACCTCAACCTCATTATTCGGGTTACATAAACCGGAAGTATACTTGAAGGCTTGCAAGTATGCTGTTATGGTTACCTCGAGGATATAATTGAGAGCCAGTCTTTTAGGACTTTGGTTCGTATTCCGGGTTATTTGTAAAATATACGACTTTCAGTGCGGTAAGCCGCCTAAAAGACTTGTGATTTGCTTTCTATGCAGGACAATTAAGGACAACTCTTTATGTTTAAGGAAAGTAAAGAACAAACATAACTCGGAGGAATATAAAGAAGCAGCTTCAATGGAGATACACATTCAACACGTGCACGATGGCACGACAAAATTAAGTGTTTGTCCTACTCTATTACAAGACTCCCCGAGTCCAAAAGGTGAGGCATTGTTTTTCAGATGTAACCATGAGCCGCCTAAAAATCAAGGTGCTTGTTGGGTCGAAGCTTCCGGCTCATCCCTCTCCGCTCCTCCGGCTGTTCCCATGACCTAGAAGGTTGATGATTTCCAGTCAATGCCGCTCAAAGCTTCAAATTGAGCCTCATCATAAACTAACCCGGCCGGGTCAATTTCTGGGGCGAAGGTGTGCTTACGAGTCGGCGGGATCAGGCTGACTGCTTCATAGCGTGGAGTTGGGATCCTCTGATTCTCTGCATCATAGCCCGGCTGATACTTGGTAAGATCTGTGTCATTCCCAATCATGGTAGCCACCGGGCGCACACTTTTCACACAGGCGGCGAAGTCTTTCTGGTCGAAGGGGGTCCCGTCTTCCTTCAGGCTGGGGTATCCAAGAGCGATGTCGGCCGGGTCTAGCTCCGGGAGAAAAGCCTTGGCCCGGCTCAGAGCAGCTATAGCTCCGGCTCTTGCAGAAGCCTGTCTCAGCTCTTGGAAGCGTTGAGGAAGAACGGCAAGCCGCCTGAGTACGTCCGCCAGGTGAGTCGGAACCTCATTGGACAGAGCCACAACGGCTAAAGCACGCTGTGACCCGGTGTAGAGTTGCTCCACCAAGGTGTAAACAGCCTTCAGCTTGGTCAGAACATTCTGATTAAGGTTGGACCTTTTGGGACCTGTATAACAAAGTCAGGTGAGCTGATGGCAATGGTGGGACTTATGAGACATAAAGAATGTAAACTTGTTAAAGGCTTGCATAATGACTTACCGAAGATTGCGGAGACCATCTGTGACACATGGCGTTTTAAGCCGGAGAGTTCGGCGGTTCTCTCAGTCAGAGCAGCCTCCGCCTGTTCGGCTCGGCTGAGCAAGGCAGTCTTCTCCTCGGCCCAAGTCTTTCTTTCTGTTTCAAATTTCTTCTTCAGTTTTTCTTGTGCAGCAACGCTGAACTCAAATTTGGCATTGGCCTTCCGGGTCTCAGTTTCCTGAGTCTTCAGGCAGTTCTTCAGCTCTGAGATTTCAGATTCAAATTTCTTGCAGGCAGCCTGTACAAATTCCGGGTTACAGTGTGAGTGATTATCATGCAACATTAAAGTCCCAAGCACTTTGCAAGCAAAGACACTGGGCACTTGGGGGCTAATGTATGCTGAAAGATTCTATTTATAATTGCCGGTTCATGAAGGTAAGCCGGAAGTTAAGTCTATAACGTATTCTATCATAAGTAATAGACTTGGGGGCTAGCATGGTAAGGATGACTATGGAGTAAGCAAGAGAGTTGTACCTCAGATTTTTGCTGTATTTGCTTTACCATGTCAATCTCCAGGTCCCGGCTGTTGTGCACTTGACCGATGTAACCAAAAACAATGTCTCCAATGCTCAAGTTAGCATAGTCAGTGATCTCCAGTCTGGCCCTGCGGCGCTCCAGCAGTTCTTCTTTGGCAGTGCATCTGGCCAGCAGAGTGGGTCTTCCCGACTCAACATATTCGGTCCGGGTAATCACCACATCCGGGTCATCGGCCGGTTGAGCTGAGCTGGGAATCTCCGGGTTGTCAGAACCCGCCATGGTTTGTTCTTCAGTTGAAGCGGCGGTCTCCGGAGCTGGTGCAGATGGAGGCTCAGAGGCAGAGGCGTTGGGTTCAGTTAAGTCCGGCTCTTCGACCGGTTTATTTTTCTTTGCCCTCTTGCTGAGCTTGGCTTGGGCACTGAAAGTCAAAAGGTTAGTACAAAAAACATAAATAAGCCAAGCACAAAATGAGATGATCATCATTACCCGGGTGCGGTCTTGAAAGCCGGCAAGTTAGATTGCATGGAGTCACCGCAGGAAGGTGAAGTTTCCTGATAGTTTGAATCAGAAGAATTGAGTGGTTGGCGAGTGATGCCCGCCAAAGGATGAAAAGGATATAAGTTGGAGATAACCTCGGTCCGGCGCTTTCTTGATTCTTCGGGTAAGCCGGAGGAGAGGTCTGCATCCTTGCTGGCCTGGGTTTGCCTCCGGCTCTCATGAATCTGTTGCTTCAAAAGAAATTGAGGATCTTGATAAGCTAAAGGATGCGAAAATCTTACTTTCCGGGTTACTCTTCGGACTTTCAGCCTTGGCAAGGGGTCCGAGTTGGAGGAAAGTATAGTTACCTCTTCAATCACTGGGTTACTCGCTCCGGTGTCATCCTGCTGATAATCAATGTCAATAAGGTGGTTAAGAACAAACAAAAAACAAGAGAAGTATGTAAGAATGAAGGGTTACCTCTGATTCGGAGGAGTTATCCAGCTGAAGCAGCTCTGAGGCGCTAGGCTTACTCCCCTTCTTGCGGGGGGCGGCTCTCCTAGCGACTTTTTTAGCCTTCCTGGCTTTTTTAGTGGCCTCATGGTCATACCTGACCTTCCAGAACTTGTCATTAGCCTGAAAAAATACAACAAAGGTTTCCTTGAAGTTAAAACGAAAATTGTTAAAATGAAAAGTAAATTGCTTAGATCGGTAGCTTATCGCCGGAGCCGGGTTAGCTTAGCAGAAGGGGCTTAAGCCGGTCCTCCCGCAGTCTGCTAAGCTCTCGTTCAAGAGGGACTTGGTCATGTCGTCAACGACGTCCTCAGGTAGGTCGTTGGGGCTGTGCCGCAGAGGATCATCCTTCCGGCCCGTATAATCACACATTAAGCCAGGGCGGCGGCTTAGAGAGATCACCCGCCAAGAAATCCAGACCCGGACCAGATCAACGCCGTTAAGGCCATTTCCCAGAAGAGCCTTAATCTTGTTGATGGTGGGGATCAGTGGTTGACGCTCAGCTTGAGATAGTTTGTCTGGCAGGGGGTGATTTGGCTCCAGACGCAGGGCACGAAAGCCGGGCAGAGGGTTCTCATCTGCCGGAGAAGTATCTTGGCAGTAGAACCATGTCTAGTTCCAGTCCTTTGGGTGGCTTGGCGGCTCGGCATAAGGAAAGAGGCAATCTCTCCATCGTTGAATGGAGATTCCACCAAGTTCCAAGCTAGGCCCGTTGTCGCATTCATTCTGGCGGTTCAAGTAAAATAACTCCCTAAAGAGTAGCAGGCTGGGTTCCTCTCCAAGGTATACCTCACAAAACACTTGAAAGTTACAAATGTTCGACACGGAATTGGGCCCAATGTCTTGAGGTCGCAGATCGAAAAAGTTTAGAACGTCTCTGAAGAATTTTGAGCCAGGAGGAGCAAAGCCCCGGCTCATGTGATCAGCAAATATCACAACCTCGCCGTCTCTTGGTTGAGGTCTTTCTTCGGACGGGTCAGGGGCACGATAGGACAAGACCTCCTCTTTAGGCAGGTAACCCGTCTTCACAAAATCATCTAAAGTATCATCAGTAACATTGGATCTCATCCAGTTGCACGTAACATGTGCCTTGGGAGCCTTGGGCGGCATTGTGAAAGACGAAAGCCTATGACAAAAGGAAATGTCTGGTTCAAATGTAAGCCAGAGGAAGATTACAGTTCAGTATTCAAGATGGGGGCTTATGAAGGGGCCTAATGATATATGGCTAATTGTATCGGGTTATCTAAGCCGCTGTGGGCATCATGAGTAATTCAAGTTGTTTAAAACTCTATCATAAATGAGCCGGAAATTTCATAGCGCATGGCCTCTTTTAAGCCGCAGACATGAGCCGCCATAGCTAAACAGATGCAATTTTTGACTAAGTGTGGCACAAACAAGTTTCACAGATCGCAGTAATTATTTTGGATCAAACGATCGTCTAGAAAGGAAAATTTTCTAGACCTAGAAAGCTGATACAGAGAAGTTCGTAAGCTCAGAACGAGGTCTTTTTGCGGACAAAGGGGATCTACCAGCATAAAAATGAGTGAGAAACTACTACCGCAGGGGGTTTATACCGTTTTTAGATCAAAGGGAACCTCGGTGGCGGAACTGTGAAGAACTTGAGATGAACGGCGAAGAACAGGGGAAGAATGACAGAACCCTAATGCGGATCTACTGTAGGGAGGTGCAAGGACTTACGGGCGCTGATGAGATGCGGAGGTCGCCGCCGATTCTCTGGAACAGTTCAGGGTGATGCAGCGGCTGAGGTTGAGGAAGACCAGGGGGCGCGGCGGTGGCGGCGGAGCTCGAGCTCTCGGGTGTCAGAGGAGGAAGACGTTGGAAGAGAGGAGTGAATGAAGGCTTATGGGCCAGGCCTATTTATAAGGGTGACTGATAAATGGGCGCGAGAAACAAGGAGGCTAAGACGTAATTATCTCGCCACAGGAAACGCCTCGATTTTTGGGATGGTCATTAAAGATTAGATCCGTTGGGATATGACAGAATAGAAAATGAATTTAATGGAAGATGACGTCACGGCGGGTTACCAAGAATCCAGAAGATGACGTCACGGCGGGTTATAACTTTCGCACAAGCAGAAGCCAGAAGATTTTCTTTCAAAGGGATTAAAGATTGACATGAACCGGTTCAAATCAATCTGGGGCCTAATGTTGAGGATATAACCATTAGAGTCACCCGCCCAGGAGGGGCCGGGTTACGTCATAATGATCATCACGTGAAGCCCGATACCAAGCTTGAGGATGGCGGATCAATAATGGGCTTAAGACCCGGAGGCGGCTTAAGGCCCGTAGTGATAACCCGTCGTTATGGCAAGACTTTTAATGTAAGGCAAGAGTAGTTAAGATTCCGAGCCGGATACTGTTATAAGCCGGCCGGGACTCTGAGAGCCGCGGGGCGTCAACCTCTCTATATAAAGGGATGACCCGGCGGCGGTTCAGGGAGAGAGACAACAGATCGAGAGCCGGGCATAGCGATTAAGCTCCCTGGTCATCGAAACCCTAAGTAATACCACCTCAACTGGACGTAGGCTTTTACCTTCACTATAAGGGGCCGAACCAGTATAACCCTCGTGTTCCTTGTCCCGTTTAACCCCTTTAAGCTTCCTAGCGGTGATGGCTCCATGACTAAGTCCTTGCACGAGGACATCTGCCGTGACAATTCCACGACAGTTAGTAAGGCAGCTCCAGTGCCCAAAGGGCCAGTACTACCACGGCGAACCCCAACTCCACCAGTTAGTACGCCTATTCCTGTGGAGGAAGCACAACCAGCTAGTCGTAGTTTAGCATCTATCGCATTTGATGTTGTTAAATCGTATGTGCGTATCTTCCCATCTTGGAAATATTATACTGAAGATGAAGGAAAATGCCAGTTGCAGGTGTTTGTCCAGGAGTTATGTGTTAGTAATGTTATTCATGGCAATTACTTTGCTTTGTCCCATACATCCTACCTCCATGATGGTTATAATACAATTTTTTTTCCCATTTTTCTTTATAGAGAAGGACCGATTTGGAAACTCAGGATGAGGTAACCTGTGCTAATACCTCTGCTATCTTCAAGAATGCTTGGTGGCAGTATGGGAATTACCTGAAGAAAACATACTTCACCGGCAAAGAAACTCATAAAATTCCCTTACGTTCTCCTGAGACACATTTACTGGACGATGACTGGGAACGCCTTGTACTGTACTGGTCCCGAACCAAGAATGTGGTAAGGTCTATGAGCTCATTTTCTATTTTTAAGTACTATATTCTCGCGTCTTACTGTACTCTGTTCATGTAGAACAAGTGCCTAAACCTGAAGAACAACTGTTCTAATTTAAGATTCCATTGCTATCATAGTTCAAAAAAGCGCTAGGCGTTAATTGTGCGTTTTGCCACCGCCTTGCGCTTTACTGACCAAAGTGCATGCTTATGCGCAGTTATGCACAGATTAAGCGTAGTTATGCGCAATGCGTTTCGCCAACGTCTAGAGCCTAGGTGCGCTTAAGCGCTCGCTTAGGCGCGCCTTTTTTTAACTATGATTGCTATCGTGCATACTGCTTTGCTGTTGTATCACTGTATTTATTCATAGAAACTTATTTTTAAATTGAAGGATCCAATCGAAACTCCAATGGCACAGCAGGTATGTTCACGCATGTTTCTTTAACAGGCTTTCTCTTATCAATAGCTCTGTTGATTTCAATTTCAATTGTGTATACAGTTGACTTCTCATATCATGGACATTACTAGCATCACAACAGAGCCAATAGTGTTGTTGTACATGTAGACCCGTGGTACCCATCTGAAATCTTGTTGTGCCATGTAGTTTCCCACGCTTTGTATTCTTTCACTGCTGCTTTGTCTTGAACTGATATGATTTGAACCATGTCTCTATTTTGATTTGGCAAGACAATGCAGTGACCATAGGACATAGATATATGTTTGTTTGATGCTTTTATTATGTACTAGTACTTGGCAATAGAAGACTTGGTAGTTTAATCCTGTCCACCTTACTAATGAACTGGTTCACCAAAATGTGTTTCATATACTCGTACATGCTAAACATGTTATGTGTCTGCTTGTTTCTTCTTTTAGAATGCTGAAAGAATATTGGGGAAGAGTGCCTTATTAAGCAATGGTAAAGGAAGTAATGCAGATAAGGTTCAGGATAGTGACACATCCTTGTTGGTCTCTAACAAAGCTGATAAAACAGCTAAGGAAGACTATCTCGAAGACAGTGAGACAACCCCAAAGTCCTGTCTTGGTTTAGTGTTCGAGTTACTGGACACTACCGCTTGCACAAGCTATTCAAACTCACTGTCTGAATCAGTTCGGTTTCTTGAGTCTCAACTACAAGCTGAAAGACATCGATCAGCTGTGCTGCGATAAGAAGCGGAAGGACTGCGGAAGTCCCTGGAGCATTCAGATGCATACTTTCTGGTGCAACAGCAAGCGTTGGAGGATTTTAGCACCAAACAGGACAAAGCTAATAAGCTTGCTAAGCTAATTGCCAGCATGGTGGATACCACGTTTCTTGAGCTCTTCTAAAGTTGTTTCAGTTATGCTCTTGTTTTGCTGCCGCGTTTATTTGCACTGGTGGCCAATTTTGACGGCCAGTGTATGTAATATGCTACTTTGTTCCCTATATTTGCACTGGTGGCGAACTTTGATGCCCAGTGGATGTAATATGTGTAATAGCGGTAATACGCTAGCGTTAATTGCTGGCTTATTTATTTCCTTATTGTCTTGTTTAGTTGTTTGCTTGTAGTCACTGCAGTTCTTTTTCTGTGTTTTTCTAGTGGCCACAATAACCTATTTTTGGAAACTAGGCCAAAATAATCATGGCAACACACGGACTGTTGTAACCATGGGGCTCCTGCGGACCGCATGATCCATGGGCCTTCTACGGGCCATACGATCCATTGGCCTTCTATACGGGCCGTAGGATCCATGGGCCTTCTACAAGCCGTACGATCCATGGGCCTTTTACGGGCCGTAGGATCCATGGGCCTTCTACGGGGCGTATCATCATTTCGCCAATCATGGGCCGTACTATTCGTGGACAATAACGGGCCATCAATAGGCCGTATTTGATAACTCTATGAAAATAGCCCAACGGGTTTTTTTCGACATGAAAACGGCCCAACGTATTAATGGGTCACAAATGGGTCGACTGTAACCACGGGATGAATTTGGCCCACAAGCAGAAAATGACAGTAACGGGCCGTAAGTAACCGAATGCTGGAAATGAGCCCAAGAATAAATGGGCCCTGAGAAGGCCGAAAGATAACATGGGCTGGAAATGCCCCAACGGAATCATGGGCCGTTAATGGGTATAAAGTGATACACTGTTCATAATAGGCCAGTTTTACCACGGGTCTTTAAGGGGCCGAGGGTTACTAAGGGCCTCATATGGGCCGAAAGACGTCATGGGCCATACATGGGCCGGAAAAACGGGCTGGAATTATATTGGACGGCCCAGATGACGCTACTGGGCCTAATTCGGATAGGCCGTAAACGGGCCCTGGGATAGCGGGCTGTAAATGGGCTATATGCGAACATGCCGTTAACAGGCTTACCGTGGGCCGGCCTGCCACCTTTTGACCAAGTCAAACGGGCCGGCCTTTTCACAGGAATGGGCCTCTGTTGGGCCGTGCCACGTGTCAACGTTTCATAGGCGCTTTGGGTCCAATGAGTGGATGACATATGTCCCAACGGTGAGCCGACACGTGCTTCCTCCAGCCAATGATGATTTTACACGTGGAAAATCCCCATTGGTCGGGGCTGTTAACGGGTTATCGGATCCAAAACCGGACCCGATAGCTTAACGGCATTCCGTTACGGTGGATGCCACGTGTCGGTCACCCTTGACGAAAGCACTTATGTGACGCGCGATTTATCGTCATGGAAGTGGATACTTCCGTGATGATAATTTTGGTAATGTCATGGAACACTTCTACGACAGCACAGGTATGACTATCTTGATTCTGTCATAAAATTGTCATGGATGTACATGCATGACAGAAAACGTAACCTACTGTGACAAACACGTATCATCACAGAAGTGTATTTTTTTGTAGTGCAGTATTCAGGTGGGGGGAGGGGCAGGTACCAAAAGCAAGCACCGATCTGCCAAGGCTAAGGGAACAAGGGAGCTGGAAGAACCCCATGTCTTCCCAATTGATGAGGACAACTACGATGATTCTTTAGCAAAGCAGCAACAAGATAGTGTGGTTGAATCCATGCTAGCAACTCGTGCGAACAGCCGGAAAAGAGTGGTATCTTCATTATTGAACAATGAAGATTATGTTCTGTACGATAGTGATAAGAAGAGAGAGAAAAACAGGACTCCATCGGAGTCTACCAACGATTCCAAGGACACAAAGAATACAAAGATGAAAAACCATGCAAGCAATTTAAAAGATACAGACACAGGTGCTTCAAGGCTGGAGACCGACCTTGACAAGTTTCGACAGAATTACGTGGCCGAAATTGTCAACACCTCAAATCTTGATAAACAATTGGTGGTAATTGATGACATTGTTCTCCTACAGAAGCATTTGTAATGCCTCACCATGAAAGATGGAGGCGAAGATGACAAATGGTTGGGTGACAAAGTAAGATATTTGCTAAATTAGTTTATTAATTTCCTTTTTCACAGTACAATTAACTTGATTTTTTTAGGTGGTTGATGCTGTGATTCAAATCATGCGTCATGATGATCCTAAGGAGATAACGGACGGGCAACTGGTTTACATTGAGAGGGTGGCCGGCGTCGCTATGCTCGAAAGAGTTGGTAAGGTAGAGAACAGCCACGAGGCCGCTTTGGCGGGCAGTCATGGAACAACAGAAGGAGACAACTACCTTAGACATGATCTGGTACCATCTAACCATGACATAAACACATTTATTTTTCTAATTATTATGCATGTCGATGTAATCATCTTTGCTATCCAGGTTTTCCTACCTATGAACATGGCGAACACCCACTGGTTCCTTGTGGTCGTAAACCCCAGAAGGAGGGAGATTCAGATTCTTGATTCACTTTTCAGCTACGTAGTACGCACACAAGTGATTCACGTGGTGAGATTTTAAACGTCTTTCAATATAGCACAAGATTTAGCATCATACCTAACCATGAACCATGAGCAACTTCTCATCCCATGGACTTGGCAGATACGTGGGGTGGAAGCACATCTGAGAGCATCACTGTGAATCAATGGACCACAAAGACATGCATGGCAAGACATTAACGTGACCCAATGGACAGTAAAGCTTGTTCCTGTGCCAAGACAAGAGGACACGTCAGTCAACAATATTAGCTTCTAATTATGTTTTTCATTATTAATACGTGAAATGCTGCTAACAAAATTAAATGTTGTAGTTCTTCTTGTGCACTCTACATGTTGAAGAACATCAAATTCTTTACGGGAGAAGATCTTACGCTGCATTATGAACAAGTACGTAGAGTAACACCTTAAATTCTGTCAATTTTGTAAACGTATGGAACGATACTAACATATCCTCCCATGCAGGCATACATTAGCATCTATAGAAGAGAGCTGCCTGTTGTCCTTCTTAATACGCCCTACAACAAATTGAAATCCATGAAAAGGCTGAAGACGTACAATGCTAGCCTATCGGATGCAGCTGCAGTTGAAGATCATGAAGATGCAAGCAGTTAGTCCAGCAGTGGTTGATTCTTAGATATGGAGTGTACACTTGGTTATGAAGCGGTAGAGTAGGGTGTGGTTTGGTTTTAGTCCCGAAGAAGGTTTCCTAGCCATGTTCTTAGTCCAGTGCGGATTAACCAAGTTGTAATACTTCACAGTAGTGGTTCCAAATACTATTCTTGAAATAAATTGGGTCTGCATGGGAGACGCTGAAACATATATTTGCTTGTTACAACCAGAACTTTTGAAGGTTAGGAAGGTTAACTGAATTCTTAAACTTATATTTAAGTTTCGTCAGAGTCTGGACAAGATTCAGAACAATTAAATAGTGCACGAGCAAACTAGATGAAGCCGTGTCAATTTTTCCATCGCTAGTTGGAAGTTTCAGAAAAATTTCAGCGAGTGCTGAAATATTTTGGCCGAAATTCAGTGAGGCTGAAATATTTTGGCCGAAAGGCAAATATTGCAGTGAGTGCTGAAATGAATGAAATTAAGTGATTTCATCGAAATCTCACCGAAAGTGAAAACCATGGTATCATGCCATCTTGAGTAGCACCGGACATGATTCAGTATTATCAACAAAATTTGGTCTCACATATACGAGGAAAAAAGGTATGAGCATGAGCATGCAAGATCGGATCGGCAATAAAATAGCTTCACAAGAGAGAGTAAATACTTCACGTGTGAACACTCAATCCTAGTTGACTTAGAACCAGTTTTCATCCTAAAAGAGGTCCAGTGATTTACTTATAACCAATAATAAAAGCGGTCCAGTTCTTTTGCCTGATTTTCAAAGAAACGCGAACTATATATTTTTGACAATCGTGATTCTCAGAAGACCTACGTGTTGTTACGCAACTTACCTCAGCTTTTTTTACACCATAACTTAAATTAGCTAAACTCTCCATGCCCCCCCTAATATTCAAATAGGTGGCTTCCCTCCCTTGATTTCCTCCAACCGAAGAAATCGATATGTAGGTGTAACGCCCGGATAATTAAGCTATAATGAAACTCTGCTAATGATGCCACATCACCTCCGTTACTGTTGCTAATCTCTCGTTAGTTCAAAAACAGGTTCAAAAATCAAATTCAAAATAGGGCAAACAACAAAAGTTTTCAAACACTAAAACAAAAATGTTCGGACTGTGCCAAGTATTACATAGGTAATTATAGTGAAGAAGACACATGTTTAGAAAATGCTAAGATGCTCTAACATAAATAAAACAGAAAAAGGGAAAAGAATAAAAACAGAAAAACAAAACTAACAAAAATAAAAAAGCAAACCCCAACCCCCCACTGGACCAGGCGGCCCAGCTCACAGGCCAGGCCGGCCCACATGGCCCAACCGGCCGACCCACCCCACTCCCTTATCCCCTCACACCCGCAAACCCTAACCATCCCATCCACTCCACTCCCTCCCCATGTTGTTCCCCTCCCCCCGATCCAGATCGTATCGGGGCTCGCACGCACGACGCCATCGCCGCGCCGCCGCCGCCCGGAGCGCCTCTGCCTCGGCCACCTCATCGTCGACCATGTCGCCTCCTCGCCATCCTCTCCGTCGTTGCCTCGTCCCCGTCATCCTCCCCACGCCCCGCTGCCAGTTCCCTGCACTGCATGTGAGCGCCCTGTCCATCCATCCCCGTCTCCCTGCTCGTGCGCGCTCACCGAACCCGCTGTTCCCGCGCGCGGCCGAAGCCCCTCGCGGGCCCGCACACTCGCCGCTGTTCGCGCAAGAACCCCACCGTCACTATGGCAATCGCAACGCCGTGCGCACACGCGCCCGCTGATCCCTCTACCTCTGCTCGCCGCATCTGCCTTGCCTCACTCCCCTCAACCGCGGTCGCTCGCGACCGCGCTGGCCCCGCGCATCCTGTCGTTGCCTTGCGCGCAGCTGCCGCATCTACTCTGCTCCCCCATGCTGCCCGCTGCCGTTGCTTCGCTCGAAGCCCGCCTCACACTCACGTCGTGGCTCGCCCACCTGCAGCGCTACCACCGCCATCTTGCGCGCTCGCCGTCGCAGAAGCCGGCGCGCCGCTGCCTCACCCGCTCCGTGCCCTGGCCGCGTCGGCTCCGCCCGGCTATGCCCGTGCTAGGCCAGCGCACGCCGACAGCAGCGCCCCAGCCACTCAGCCCCGACGCCGCCCCGCCATGGCCTCGCCCCTGCCATCTCCGGCGTCCGCGCGCGCACGCTGCATCGGTGCCCCTCCGCGCCCGCTTGCCCTCTCCCGGGTCGGGCACCTTCAGCGCACCAGTGCCCGTAACCCGCATGCTCGCTAAGGCTCACCTTGAGCCATAGACGAGGGGGCCCCACCCCCTGAAAACGTTTAATAATAATAATAATAATAAATAAATAAATTAATTAACCTAATTAATTGTAGTTAATAAACCTAATCAATTAGTTAGACTAACTAAACTTGATTAGTTGGTCTTAGTCTATGACATGCGGGACCCACACGTCAGTTTGACCTAGTCAACACCTCTGTTGACTCATGATGTCATGCTGACATCATGCTGATGCAGTAATGATAATTTCGAATTAATTTAGAAATAATAATTTAGAAAAAGATTTAAATCTATAAAAATTAATATAAAATAATCCGTAACTCGGATGAAAATACTTTGTACATGAAAGTTGCTCAGAACGACGAGGCGAATCCGAATACGTAGCCCGTTCATCCGCCACACATCCCAAGCATAGCGAACACGCAACTTTCCCCCTCCGGTCCGTTTGTCCGAAAACGCGAAACACCGGGAATACTTTCCCGGATGTTTCCCCCCTTCGTCGGTATCACCTACTACCGCGTTAGGGCACGCCTAGCACCGCTCATTGTCATGTCATGCATATGTTTGCATTATATTTATTGTTCCTTTCCCCTCTTCTCTCGCTAGACACCGAGACCGACGACGCTGCTACCCAGTACGACTACGGTGTTGACGACCCCTCCTTCTCGGCTGAGCTTCCAGGCAAGCCCCCCCTTCATCACCAGATATCGCCTATTCCTTTTCTCTACTGCTTGCATTAGAGTAGCGTAGCATGTTACTGCTTTCCGTTAATCCTAGTCTGATGCATAGCCTATCATTGTTGCTACAATTGTTACCCTTACCTGCAATCCTAAATGCTTAGTATAGGATGCTAGTATTCCATTAGTGGCCCTACATTCTTGTCTGTCTGCCATGCTATACTATTGGGCCGTGATCACTCGGGAGGTGATCACGGGTTTACACATACATACATATAATACAGATTACATGATGTGACTAAAGTCGCGTCGCCACACGCAAGTCCCTCGTACCTACACAAAGAAATAAGAACCTTGCAACCAATGCGATAAAGGGGTTGTCAATCCCTTCACGGCCACTTGTAAAAGTGAGATCTGATAGAGATGATAAGATAATATTTTTGGTATTTTTCTGATAAAGATTAAAAGTAAAGATTGCAAATTAAAAATAGATTGGAAACTTATATGATGAAAATATACCCGGGGGCCATAGGTTTCACTAGTGGCTTCTCTTAAGATAGAATAAGTATTACCGTGGGTGAACAAATTACTATCGAGCAATTGATAGAAAAGTGCATAATTATGAGAATATCTAGGCATGATCATGTATATAGGAATCACATCCGCAACAAGTAGACCGACTCCTGCCTGCATCTACTACTATTACTCCACACATCGACCGCTATCCAACATGCATCTAGAGTATTAAGTTAATAAGAACAGAGTAACGCATTAGGCAAGATGACATGATGTAGAGGGATAAACTCAAGCAATATGGTATAAACCCCATCTTTTTATCCTCGATGGCAACAATACAATACGTGTCGTTTCCCTTCTGTCACTGGGATTGAGCACCGCATGATTGAACCCAAAGCTAAGCACTTCTCCCATTGCAAGAAAGATCAATCTAGTAGGCCAAACCAAACTGATAATTCGAAGAGACTTGCAAAGATAACCAATCATACATAAAGAATACAGAGAAGATTCAAATATTGTTCATCGATAATCTTGATCATAAACCCACAATTCATCGGATCTCGACAAACACACCACAAAAAGAGTTACATCGAATAGATCTCCAAGAAGATCGAGGAGAACTTTGTATTG
Organism: Triticum aestivum; assembly: GCF_018294505.1. Classification (NCBI taxonomy): domain Eukaryota; kingdom Viridiplantae; phylum Streptophyta; class Magnoliopsida; order Poales; family Poaceae; genus Triticum; species Triticum aestivum. The sequence continues at coordinate 13,604,819 of NC_057808.1, read as the reverse complement.
AGATCCAAAGAGAAAGAAGAAGCCATCTAGCTAATAACTATGGACCCGAAAAACTATGGACCCAAAGGTCTGTCGTAAACTACTCACACATCATCGGAGAGGATGTGGTATTGATGTAGAAGCCCTCCGTGACCGATTCCCCCTCCGGCGGAGCGCCGGAAAAGGCCCCAAGATGGGATCTCACGGCTACAGAAGGTTGCGGCGGTGGAAATAGGGTTTCATGGTGCTCCTGGATGTTTTCGGGGTACGTATGTATATATAGGAGGAAGAAGTAGGTCGGTGGAGCCATGAGGGGCCCACGAGGGTGCGGGGCGCGCCTCCCTGCCTCCTGGCCTCCTCATTCGTTTCTTGACGTCCACTCCAAGTCCTCTGGATCAGGTTTGTTCCAAAAATCACGCTCCCGAAGGTTTCATTCCTTTTGGACTCCATTTGATATTCTTTTTCTGCGAAACACTGAAATAGGCTAAAAACAACAATTTGCACTGGGCCTTGGGTTAATAGGTTAGACCCAAAAATAATATAAAAGTGTATAATAAAGCCCATTAAACATCCAAAACAGAATATATAATAGCATGGAACAATAAAAAAATTATAGATACGTTGGAGATGTATCAAGCATCCCCAAGCTTAATTCCTGCTCGTCCTCGAGTAGGTAAATGATAAAAACTGAATTTTTGATGTGGAATGCTTCCTAACGTATTTCTCAATGTAATCTTTTTTATTGTGGCATGAATGTTCAGGTCCGAAAGATTCAAGATAAAAGTTTAATATTGACATAAAAATGATAATACTTCAAGCATACTAACCAAACAATTATGTCTTCTCAAAATAACATAGCCAAAGACAGCTCATCCCTACAAAATCATATAGTTTGGCCATGCTTCATTTTCGTCACACAAGATGCTCTCATCTTGCACAACCCCGATGACAAGCCAAGAAATTGTTTCATACTTTAGTAATCTCAAGCATTTTTCAACTTTCACGCAATACATGAGCATGAGCCATGGATATAGCACTATGGGTGGAATAGAATATAATGATGGGGGTTGTGTGGAGAAGACAAAAAAGGAGAAAGTCTCACATTGACGCGGCTAATCAACGGGCTAGGGAGATACCCATCAATTGATGTCAATGCAAGGAGTAGGGATTGCCATGCAACAGATGCACTAGAGCTATAAATGTATGAAAGCTCAACAAAAGAAACTAAGTGGGTGTGCATCGAACTTGCTTGCTCACAAAGACCTAGGGCATTTGAGGAAGCCCATTGTTGGAATATACAAGCCAAGTTCTATAATGAAAAATTCCCACTAGTATATGAAAGTGACAAAACAAGAGACTCTCTATTATAAAGATCATGGTGCTACTTTGAAGCACAAGTGTGAAAAAGGATAGTAGCATTGTCCCTTTTTTTGGGCCTTCTTTTTTTATTTGGCCTTTCTCTTTTTTTTCTATAAATGATGATCATCACACTTCTATTTATCTACAACTCAATGATTACAACTCGATACTAGAACAAAATATGACTCTATATGAATGCCTCCGGTGGTGTACCGGGATGGGCAATGAATCAAGAGTGACATGTATGAAATAATATGCATGGTGGCTTTGCCACAAATACGATGTCAACTACATGATCATGCAAGGCAATATGACAATGATGAAGCGTGTCATAATAAACGGAACGGTGGAAAGTTGCTGTGACACCCAAAATTTTTAATTGGATTTTTTTCAAACTTTTATTTTTATTTGAGGAGGGTATTTAAAATTTTCTTCTAAAGAACCCACCCTCTCAAAAACTTTCTTTTATGGCAAGTGTTTTATTTGGATTCACCCAAGACTTGATTTTGGTCTTGGAGGTTTTCCCTTTTTATTTGGACTCAAAACCAAATGCTTTTCACTTGGGGAAAATTCCTTTTTGAAAAAAATCATTTGAATAGCCCAATGGCATTTTGAAGTGATCTTCTCCCCTTTTCAAAAATCCCTCTTGCCATGACCTAAGTGGAAATCCACTCCCATAAACCTTTCCCCACCTTTGGATCATGATATACCTCAAATCCAGCAAGTTGAACCTCTCCATATATTTGTTTCCATTTATTTCTCATCAAAAACAATCTCTGCCTTCTATTTTGATCCTTGGAGATTTACAAAGGAGCTACCCTTTCTGCTATGAGTTTTGCCTCCAAACCAATTTCCCTAGCTAGTCCTTTGAGCCCTCAACCAAGATCCATGAAGATCCACTGGTCTCCAGTTCAAATATTTCAAACTACACTTGCAGCAAGTTTGGACCTCATTTGCCAAATTTGTTGAAATTCATTTGAATTCTTCTCCTAAAAATCTGAGAAAAATCAGGCAGCCTCTGGGTGCATTGAGAGGTCACCTCACCAAGTCCCAGCTCCAGAAATTTTTTTCTGCTTGCCAAATCATTTCATCGAACACCTACTGGACACTGTTGCTATCATGTTCAGTAAGTTCAGAGATACAGTGTCTGAAACTACTGTCGTTTTCTTTAGTGTTCGTTGTCAATCTCGCCAGTAGCCGCGGTGGCGCCTTGCTCCCCGTCCCCGCCCTCTTGTCCCTGCGCCGCACGAACGCCTGGAAGGTTGCGGGCGTCGGCGACGAGCAGGAGGAGGTGCGCCACCCCGTGACCGACGCAGCGGCGGCTTTGCGGCCGCCAGAGAGGGGCGCAGCATAGACGGCGCCGTCCAGCGCCGCCCAAGCCACCGGAGGCCGCTGCGTGGCCACCCACTCCCCCGTGCGCGCTGCCACCCTCGTCGTGAACCGCTAGGCGCGGAGCGCGCTCTCTGCCGCCGTCGTGCCCGTACGGCCGCCCCGTCGAGGACCGGTGCCATTACGCCAAACCCGACCAAGTTTAGCAGTGGAACGGGACCAGTAACTCTCACTGATGCTGCCTGGCCACCTAAACCCCCTGCCCAACCACTGCCTCGCCGTAATCGCTCGCCGGAGATTTCCCGTTCACGGCCACCCCCTCGAGCCGCCTATAAATAGAGGCCCCGAGCTCAACCTCGAACCCACACCACCTCTACACACCTCCAACACCACGCCTAGCCACTGGAAGAGCCCCGAGGGAGCCTTCTTCCCCAACTCCGGCCGCCGCGACCCGCCACGGGATCCAGCTCGATTCGCTCCCGTGCGTGCACCTCCACCCCTCAACTCTTGCCAGTAGCTTCCTTATGCATCCACTCTCCTGACCCGCGCTTCAATTCAGAGTTTGCAGCACCCACCGGAGTTCTCCACCATAGCCCGAGTCGCCGTCCGCCGGAGAAAGTGTCGCCGTCGACGTGGTGCTCTCCGACGGCCAAGTCCACCACCCACCGACGCGGAAGGACACGCTGAACCCCTTGGTACACTCCGATCTCCCTGCCTCGCCGTGGTTCAACGCCGGCGACCACCGCAGTCTTCGGGCGCCGGCGAGGTTTTCAAACCTGACATGTGGACCCCCCCTGTCAGCCTCTATTCTTTTCCCCCTCGAACCGTTTTCTGTTGGCGCCTTCGGGCAAATACGTTTTCTCTTTGGGCTGACATCTTTTCCTCCGAACCGTTTTCTGTTTTCTCAGTTAAGTCCCTGGATCTTTTCTGTTTCATCACAGATTAGTCCCTGGACTAAAACCCTTATAACCTTTTAATAAAAGATGACTTTTGAGTGATTCTTTTTCTGCCAGTCTTGTATTTTTGTCTAGTTTTTTATAGTATTTTTTGGGAAATTTTTTGGGACAACTTTTATGCACGCGTTGATTTTCACGTTAGTACACGTTTTCGCTATACCGTAGGTTCCGGAAGAGGTGACAGAGCCGCGAACTTCGCCGAGCTAGACTCCGACTTCTCCGAACCAGGCAAGCATGTTTGAACCTTTGATATGATAGGTGTTTTGCATGTTTGCTTGAATGGTTGTGCATGGCATATGAGCATCGGTGAGTATCTCATTGCATGTGAGGCAACTATCCGTGAGTTCCGAAGTTACTGTGATCTCTGAGGAGAGATGGCCTAGTCATGTGGTGACATGAAAGGTAGCAAGGTGGTATTGTTGTAGCATGCCAGCCTTGCGACATCCGATAAACTCCGACGTTAACGTGGAATGAGTCACGTTACCGTTATTCCCCTTCCGTGCCGCCACATGTTTTCTGCAAAGAGTATGGTTTAGTAAGTTGATAACCTCTTTTCGTGTACACACCAAATAGAGGGGCCGGGATGAGGGTTCCATGGCCCTGGATTAAAGCCAGTCATCCGGTTAGGGGGCATGGGTGTTTCCGGTTGGGACCGAGAGGGGGGCACCCCTTAGAGCGCGCGTATATAAATTTGATCCCATGCTACGCGAGGTTGTAGCCTCCCCGTCTCAAGGTTTTTCTTGAACGTTGCCGAGGGTGATTCCTGGCTTCGGAATGTTGAATGGGTGTGTACTGGCTAGATGCATTTCTTCCAAAACACCGTAAACGGAACTAGTCCCCGTGACTACTGAAATCCGTTGGCTGTGGTTAAAGTACAAACTCTGCAGAGTCAAATCCTTCCGAGTCATCGTATCTATGGTCAAGGACCATGACCAGCGTATCCATATCTATGTCACATCCTCGTGGTATTTTCCCCGGTGAACAAGCTTGAGTAGTAAACTTGGTTGAATGTTATTCCTGTGGATGGACTAACCCTGTTGTTTATTTCATATCTGAATATTCCCTTGTTATGATATTAAATTCATGAGCTACTAAATTTTAAGTTGTGATTCTAAGCCCTCTATGTGATGTCGCTCAGACGTCCGACTGTGGCATGCTTGTCATTTACTTTCAATATAAGCCCTTTATGTGATGTCGCTCAGACGTCCGACTGTGGCATGCTTGTCATTTACTTTCAATATAAGCCCTTTATGTGATGTCGCTCAGACGTCCGACTATGGCATGCACTGTTATTTATATTCTATTATAAGCCCTTTATGTGGCGTCGCCTTGACGCCCGACTGCGGCATTGTTATTTCTTTTGTTTCCTCTCGAGGAGTCATTCAGACACTCGTTTGGCCCTCAGTATTATTTTTGGGATTTCGGGAGGACTACCGCCCGACTTCTCTTTTATTTCCCACGCATTATTACCCCTATGTCTGAGTGCACTTGTTAATCTGTCCTTATGCATCATGTTTACATTTGTTATATCTTATGTCCGAACTGTCTTGCGAGTACTTTCATAGTACTCACCTGGCTTGTTGATTTGGCCAGATGTTGACGAAGGCGATCTCATGGATGAAGAGTTTGATAGTGAGTCCGACGCCTAGAGGAATCCCAGTCAGTCCCATGCGATCCTGGATATTGGTCACTTGTATCTTATATGCTTCCGCCACCCGCAACAAGTCTCCTCGAGCCTCACTCTGACGCTCGAAGAGCTATTAGTTCTCAGGAGTCATATCACCCACTGCGCTGTGATATATCCACCACCGCTTTTATCGTGAGTTAGTAGTTATGCCACCCTATCCGCCTTTATGTATTATTGGCATGCTTGTAATAAATTGTTGAGCAGTCTCCGCTCAACCTTGTATTATATTCAGTACTCCTGGTATTTTCTTCTGTGACCAAGATATTGTCTACCAGTGAGAAGGAATTCTTCTTTACAGGTCCGTAAAAGGGATCGGTCTCTCAATAAATATTTTTATTGGAAAACTGGTCGTGACAGTTGCATGGCAATATATCTTGGAATGGCTATGGAAATGCCATAATAGGTAGGTATGGTGGCTGTTTTGAGGAAGATGTCAGGAGGTTTATGTATGATAGAGCGTATCGTATCACGGGATTTGGATGCACCTGCGAAGTTTGCACCAACTCTCAAGGTGAGAAAGGGCAATGCACGGTACCGAAGAGGCTAGCAATGATGGAAGGTTGAGAGTGCGTATAATCCATGGACTCAACATTAGTCATAAAGAACTCACATACTTATTGCAAAAATCTACAAGTCATCAAAAACCAAGCACTACACGCATGCTCCTAGGGGGATAGATTGGTATGAAAAGACCATCGCTCGTCCCTGACCGCCACTCATAAGGATGACAATCAGAGAACACCTCATGTTTCAAATTTGTTACACAACGTTTACCATACGTGCATGCTACGGGACTTGCAAACTTCAACACAAGTATTTCTCAAATTCACAACTACTCAACTAGCACAACTTTAATATCACTATCTCCATAACTCAAAACAATCATCAAGTATCAAACTTCTCTTAGTATTCAACGCACTTATATGAAAGTTTTTATTATATCCAACTTGGATGCCTATCATATTAGGACTAATTTTATAGCCAAAGAAAATTACCATGATGTTCTAAAGGACTCTCAAAATAATATAAGTGAAGCATTAGAGATCAATAATTTCTATAAAATAAAACCACCACCGTGCTCTAAAAGATATAAGTGAAGCACTAGAGAAAAATTGTTTAGCTCAAAAGATATAAGTGAAGCATATAGAGTATTCTAATAAATTACGATTAATGTGTGTCTCTCCCAAAAGGTGTGTACAGCAAGGATGATTGGGGTGAACTAAAAAGCAAAGACTCAAATCATACAAGACGCTCCAAGCAAAACACATATCATGTGATGAATAAAAATATAGCTCCAACTAAAGTTACCGATGTACGAAGACTAAAGAGGGGATGCCTTCCGGGGCATCCCCAAGCTTAGGATTTTTGGTTGTCCTTGGATTTTACCTTGGGGTGCATTGGGAATCCCCAAGATTAGGCTCTTGCCACTCCTTGTTCCATAATCCATCAAATCTTTACCCAAAACTTGAAAACTTCACAGCACAAAACTTAACAGAAAATCTCATGAGCTCCGTTAGCGAAAGAAAACAAAACACCACTTCAAGGTACTGTAATGAACTCATTCTTTATTTATATTGGTGTTAAACCTACTGTATTCCAACCTCTCTATGGTTCATAACCTCCGATACTAGCCATAGATTCATCAAAATAAGCAAACAACACATGAAAAACAGAATCTGTCAAAAACAGAACAGTCTGTAGTAATCTGTATCTAACGCAAACTTCTGTAACCCAGAAAAATCTACCACAATAGGAAGAGCTATAAAATTTGTTTATTGATCTACTGCAATTGGAATCAGTATTTTATCATGTTCTGGTGATTTTTAACAATTGTTTTTGTGAGCAGAAAGTTTCTGACTTTTTCAGCTAGATCAAATAACTATCATCCAAGAAGATCCTATAGGTTCTACTTGGCACAAACACTAATTAAAACATAAAAACACATCTAACCAGAGGCTAGATCAAAAATTTATTACTAAACAGAACCAAAAAGCAAGAAACAAAAATAAAATTGGGTTGCCTCCCAACAAGCGCTATCGTTTAACGCCCCTAGCTAGGCATAAAGACAAGGATAGATCTAGGTATTGCCAACTTTGGCATGCAATCCATAAGTAGCTATCATAATAGATTCATAAGGTAATTTAATCTTTTTCTAGGAAAGTGTTCCATGCCTTTCCTTAATGGAAATTGGAATCTAATATTCTCTTCTTTCATATCAATAATTGCACCAATCGTTCTAAGGAAAGGTCTACCAAGAATAATAGGACATTAAGGATTGCAATCTATATCAAGGACAATGAAATCTATGGGCACATAATTCCTATTTACAACAATAAGAACATCATTAATTCTTCCCATAGGTTTCTTAATGGTGGAATCCGCAAGGTGCAAGTTTAAAGAACAATCATCAAATTCACGGAAACCTAACATATCACACAAAGTTTTTGGAATCGTGGAAACACTAGCACCCAAATCACACAAAGCATAGCATTCATGATCTTCAATTTTAATTTTAATAGTAGGTTCCCACTCATCATAAAGTTTTCTAAGGATAGAAACTTCCAATTCAAGTTTTTCTTAATAAGATTGCATTAAAGCATCAACGATATGTTTGGTAAAAGCCTTATTTTGACTATAAGCATGCGGAGAATTTAGCACGGATTGCAACAAGGAAATACAATCTATTAAAGAAAAATTATCATAATTAAATTCCTTGAAATCCAAAATAGTGGGTTCATTGCTGTGTAAAGTTTTGACCTCTTCCATCCCACTTTTACCAATTTTTGCATCAAGATCTAAAAACTCCGAATCATTGGGACGCCTTTTAACTAAAAGTTGACTCATCTCCAGTACCATCATTATCAAGATTCATATTGCAAAACAAAGATTTAATAGGGGACACATCAATCACTTTTAGATCTTCATCTTTATTACCTTCTAAATCTTCCGATTTAGCGGCCATCTTATTGACTAAGGTGGCCTGTTTATCCGAAATTTGGGCTATTAATTTTTCAAGATGAGCGAACTGAGATCTCAAGCCATAAAACTCCTTAGACATATCATCAAGCTCTTTATTCATGTACTCCATAAAGCTTTTTTGTTCTTTAAACTGGTTTCTAAATAAATTATTATGCTGAAATTGCAAAGTCATAAAGCTTCTGACGTTGTTTTCAATCTCTTCCAACCTTTTAAGGTAAGGATCAACGTTTTGAGGCAGGGCAATTAGGGCAAACAGGCAACAAGAAGCAAGCGAAAAAGAGGCGAAAGGAAAGAGAGGGCAAATAAAATGGCAAGGGTGAAGTGGGGGAGAGGAAAACGAGAGGCAAATGGCAAATAATGTAATGCGAGGGATAAGAGTTTTTGATGGGTACTTGGTATGTCTTGACTTGTGCATAGACTCCCCTGCAACGGCGCCAGAAATTCTTCTTGCTACCTCTTGAGCATGCGTTGGCTTTCCCTTGAAGAGGAAAGGGTGATGCAGCAAAGTAGCGTAAGTATTTCCCTCAGTTTTTGAGAACTAAGGTATCAATCCAGTAGGAGGCCACACGCAAGTCCCTCGTACCTACACAAAGAAATAAGAACCTTGCAACCAACGCGATAAAGGGGTTGTCAATCCCTTCACGGCCACTTGCAAAAGTGAGATCTGATAGAGATGATAAGATAATATTTTTGGTATTTTTATGATAAAGATTAAAAGTAAAGATTGCAAAGTAAAAATAGATTGGAAACTTATATGATGAAAATAGACCCGGGGGCCATAGGTTTCACTAGTGGCTTCTCTTAAGATAGCATAAGTATTACGGTGGGTGAACAAATTACTGTGGAGAAATTGATAGAAAAGTGCATAATTATGAGAATATCTAGGCATGATCATGTATATAGGCATCACGTCCGCAACAAGTAGACCGACTCCTGCCTGCATCTACTACTATTACTCCACACATCGACCGCTATCTAGCATGCATCTAGAGTATTAAGTTCATAAGAACAGAGTAACGCATTAGGCAAGATGACATGATGTAGAGGGATCAACTCAAGCAATATGATATAAACCCCATCTTTTTATCCTCGATGGCAACAATACAATACATGTCGTTTGCCTTCTGTCACTTGGATCGAGCACCGCATGATTGAACCCAAGGCTAAGCACTTCTCCCACTGCAAGAAAGATCAATCTAGTAGGCCAAACCAAACTCATAATTCGAAGAGACTTGTAAAGATAAGCAATCATACATAAAAGAATTCAGAGAAGATTCAAATATTGTTCATAGATAATCTTGATCATAAACCCACAATTCATCGGATCTCGACAAACACACCGCAAAAAGAGTTACATCAAATAGATCTCCAAGAAGATCGAGGAGAACTTTGTATTGAGATCCAAAGAGAAAGAAGAAGCCATCTAGCTAATAACTATGGACCCGAAGGTCTGTGGTAAACTACTCACACATCATCGGAGAGGCTATGGTGTTGATGTAGAAGCCCTCCGTGATCGATTCCCCCTCCGGCGGAGCGTCGGAAAAGGCCCCAAGATGGGATCTCACGGGTATAGAAGGTTGCGGCGGTGGAAATAGGGTTTCGTGGTGCTCCTGGATGTTTTCGGGGTACGTAGGTATATATAGGAGGAAGAAGTAGGTCGGTGGAGCCACGAGGGGGCCCACGAGGGTGGGGGCCGTGCCCAGAAGGGGCAGGCGCGCCTCCATGCCTCGTGGCCTCCTTGTTCGTTTCTTGACGTCCACTCCAAGTCCTCTGGATCATGTTTGTTCAAAAAATCACGCTCCCGAAGGTTTCATTCCGTTCGGACTCCGTTTGATATTCCTTTTCTGCGAAACACTGGAATAGGCAAAAAAAACAGCAATTTGCACTAGGCCTTGGGTTAATAGGTTAGTCCCAAAAATAATATAAAAGTGCATAATAAAGCCCATGAAACATCCAATACAGAATATATAATAGCATGGAACAATCAAAAATTATAGATATGTTGGAGACGTATGAGTACCCGCAAGTGATTTTGATGTGGGGGCTGAAAGGACAGGTGGCTCCATCCTGGTAGTGGTGGGCCTAGGTTCCTGACGGCCCCCGACTGCTACTTTGTGGCGGAGCGACAGGGCAGGTTGAGACCACCTAGGTGAGAGGTGATACGTCTCCAACGTATCTATAATTTTTGATTGCTCCATGCTATATTATCTTCTGTTTTGGACATTATTGGGCTTTATTATACACTTCTATATTATTTTTGGGACTGACCTATTAACCGGAGGCCCAGCCCAGAATTGCTGTTTTTTGCCAATTTCAGAGTTTCGCAGAAAAAGAATATCAAACGGAGTCCAAATGGAATGAAACCTTCGGGAACGTGATTTTCGGAACGAACATGATCCAGAGGACTTGGACCCTACGTCAAGAAATCAAGCAGGAAGCCACGAGGTAGGGGGGCGCCTACCCCCCCCCCCCCAGGCGCGCCCTCCACCCTCATGGGCCCCACATTGCTCCACCGACGTACTCCTTCCTCCTATATATACCTACGTACGCCCAAACGATCAGATACGGAGCCAAAAACCTAATTCCACCGCCGCAACCTTCTGTACCCACGAGATCCCATCTTGGGGCCTATTCCGGAGCTCCGCCGGAGGGGGCATCGATCACGGAGGGCTTCTACATCAACACCATAGCCTCTCCGATGAAGTGTGAGTAGTTTACCTCAAACCTTCGGGTCCATAGTTATTAGCTAGATGACTTCCTCTCTCTTTTTGGATCTCAATACAATGTTCTCCCCCTCTCTTGTGGAGATCTATTCGATTTAATCTTCTTTTGCGGTGTGTTTGTTGAGACCGATGAATTGTGGGTTTATGATCAAGTTTATCTATGTACAATATTTGAATCTTCTGAATTCTTTTATGTATGATTGGTTATCTTTGCAAGTCTCTTCGAATTATCAGTTTGGTTTGGCCTACTAGATTGATCTTTCTTGCAATGGGAGAAGTGCTTAGCTTTGGGTTCAATCTTGCGGTGTCCTTTCCCAGTGATAGTAGGGGCCGCAAGGCACGTATTGTATTGTTGCCATCAAGGATAACAAGATGGGTTTTTATCATATTGCATGAATTTATCCCTCTACATCATGTCATCTTGCTTAAAGCATTACTCTGTTCTTGTGAACTTAACACTCTAGATGCATGCTGGACAGCGGTCGATGTGTGGAGTAATAGTAGTAGATGCAGGCAGGAGTCAGTCTACTTGTCTCGGACGTGATGCCTATATACATGATCATACCTAGATATTCTCATAACTATGCTCAATTCTGTCAATTGCTCAACAGTAATTTGTTCACCCACTGTAAAATACCTATGCTCTTGAGAGAAGCCACTAGTGAAACCTATGGCCCCCGGGTCTATCTTCCATCATATTAATCTTCCAACACTTAGTTATTTCCGTTGCTTTTATTTCACTTAGCATCTTTATTATAAAAATACCAGAAATATTATCTTATCATATCTATCAGATCTCACTCTCGTAAGTGACCGTGTAGGGATTGACAACCCCTTATCGTGTTGGTTGCGAGGATTTTTTTGTTTGTGTAGGTGCGAGGGACTCGCGCGTAGGTCCTACTGGATTGATACCTTGGTTCTCAAATACTGAGGGAAATACTTACGCTACTTTGCTGCATCACCCTTTCCTCTTCAAGGGAAAACCAACGCAGTGCTCAAGAGGTAGCAAGAAGGATTTCTGGCGCCGTTGCCGGGGAGGTCTACGCAAAAGTCAACATACCAAGTACCCATCACAAACCCTTATCTCCCACACTACATTATTTTCCATTTGCCTCTTGTTTTCCTCTCCCCCACTTCACCCTTGCCGTTTTATTTGCCCTCTCTTTTTTCGTTCGCCTCTTTTTCGCTTGCTTCTTGTTTGCTCGTATGTTGGATTGCTTGTTTGTCACGATGGCTCAAGATAATACCAAATTATGTGACTTTACCAACACCAACAATAATGATTTCCTTAGCACTCCGATTGCTCCTCTTATCGATACTGAATCTTGTGAAATCAATGCTGCTTTGTTGAATCTTGTCATGAAAGATCAATTTGCTGGCCTTCCTAGTGAAGATGCCGCTACTCATCTAAATAGCTTCGTTGATTTGTGTGATATGCAAAAGAAGAAAGATGTTGACAATGATATTGTTAAACTGAAGCTATTTCCTTTTTCGCTTAGAGAGCGTGCTAAAGCTTGGTTTTCGTCTTTGCCTAAAAATAGTATTGATTCTTGGAATAAGTGCAAAGATGCTTTTATCTCTAAGTATTTTCCTCCCGCCAAGATTATCTCTCTTATAAACGATATTATGAATTTTAAGCAACTTGATCATGAACATGTTGCACAAGCTTGGGAGAGGATGAAATTAATGATACGTAATTGCCCCACTCATGGTTTGAATTTGTGGATGATTATACAAATTTTTTTATGCCGGATTGAATTTTGCTTCTAGAAATCTTTTAGATTCGGCCGCGGGAGGCACTTTTATGGAAATAATTTTAGGAGAAGCTACTAAACTCCTAGATAATATTATGGTTAATTATTCTCAATGGCACACTGAAAATCTACTAATAAAAAAGTGCATGCGATAGAAGAAAATAATGTTTTGAGTGGAAAGATGGATGAACTTATGAAATTATTTGCTACTAAGAGTGTTTCTTCTGATCCTAATGATATGCCTTTGTCTACTTTGATTGAGAATAATAATGAATCTATGTATATGAATTTTGTTGGTAGGAATAATTTTGGTAACAACGCGTACAGAGGAAACTTTAATCCTAGGCCTTATCCTAGTAATTCCTCTAATAATTATGGTAATTCCTACAACAATTCTTATGGAAACTTTAATAAGATGCCCTCTGAATTTGAGACTAGTGTTAAGGAATTTATGAATTCGCAAAAGAATTTCAATGCTTTGCTTGAAAAAAATTGCTTAAAGTTGATGAATTGGCTAGGAACGGTGATAGAATTTCTCTTGATGTTGATTCTTTGAAACTTAGATCTATTCCACCTAAGCATGATATCAATGAGTCTCTCAAAGCCATGAGAATTTCCATTGATGAGTGCAAAGAAAGAACCGCTAGGATGCGTGCTAAGAAAGATTGCTTTATAAAAGCGTGTTCTTCTAATTTTTATGAAAACAAAGATGAAGATCTAAAAGTTATTGATGTGTCCCCTATTAAATCTTTGTTTTGCAATATGAATCTTGATAATGATGGGACTGAATATGATCCACCTTTACCTAGAAGGCGTTCCAAAAATTCAGAGTTTTTAGATCTTGACGCTAAAATTGATAAAAGTGGGATTGAAGAGATCCAAACCCTAGATATTAATAAACCCACTATTTTGGATTTCAAGGAATTTAATTATTACAATTGCTCTTTGATATATTGTATTTCCTTGTTGCAATCCGTGCTAAATTCTCCTCATGTTTATAGTCAAAATAAAGCTTTTACCAAACATATCGTTGATGCTTTGATGCAATCTTATGAAGAAAAACTTGAGTTGGAAGTTTCTATCCCTAAAAAACTTTATGATGAGTGGGAACCTACTATTAAAATTAAGATTAAAGATCATGAATGCTATGCTTTGTGTGATTTGGGTGCTAGTGTTTCCACGATTCCAAAAACTTTGTGCGATTTGCTAGGTTTCCGTGATTTTGATGATTGCTCTTTAAACTTGCACCTTGCGGATTCCACTATTAAGAAACCTATGGGAAGAATTAATGATGTTCTAATTGTTGCAAATAGGAACCATGTGCCCGTAGATTTTATCATTCTTGACATAGATTGCAATCCTTCATGTCCTATTATTCTTGGTAGACCTTTCCTTAGAACGATTGGTGCAATTATTGATATGAAGGAAGGGAATATTAGATTCCAATTTCCATTAAAGAAAGGCATGGAACACTTCCCTAGGAAGAAAATAAAATTACCATATGAATATATCATGACAGCCACTTATGGATTGCCTACCAAAGATGGCACTACCTAGATCTATCCTTGCTTTTATGCCTAGCTAGGGGCGTTAAACGATATCGCTTGTTGGGAGGCAACCCAATTTTATTTTTAGTTTTTTTGATTTTTGCTTCTGTTTAGGAATAAATTTTTGTTCTAGCCTCTTTTTAGATGTGTTTTTATGTTTTAATTAGTGTTTGTGCCAAGTTAAACCTATAGGATTTTCTTGGATGATAGTTATTTGATCTTGCTGTAATTTCCAGAAACTTTCTGTTCACGAAAATAATTGTTAAAAATCACCAGAACTTGATAAAATATTGATTACAATTGCTGCTGATCAATAAAAAAATTGTCTAGGTCGTCCTATTTTTGCTGATTTTTTGGAGTTCCAGAAGTTTGCGTTAGTTACAGATTACTACAGACTGTTCTGTTTTTGACAGATTCTGTTTTTCGTGTGTTGTTTGCTTATTTTGATGAATCTATGGCTAGTAAAATAGTTTATAAACCATAGATAAGTTGGAATACAGTAGGTTTAACACCAATATAAATAAAGAATGAGTTCATTACAGTACCTTGAAGTGGTCTTTTATTTTCTTTCGCTAACCGAGCTCACGAGATTTTTTTGCTGAGTTTTGTGTTGTGAAGTTTTCAAGTTTTGGGTTAAAGATTTGATGGATTATTGAACAAGGAGTGGCAAGAGCCTAAGCTTGGGGATGCCCATGGCACCCCCAAGATAATCCAAGGACACCTAAAATCCAAAGCTTGGGGATGCCCCGGAAGTCATCCCCTCTTTCGTCTACTTCCATCGGTAACTTTACTTGGAGCTATATTTTTATTCACCACATGATATGTGTTTTGCTTGGAGCATCTTGTATGATTTGAGTCTTTGCTTTTTAGTTTACCACAATCATCTTTGCTGTACACATCTTTTGAGAGAGACAAACATGATTCGGAAATTATTAGAATACTCTATGTGCTTCACTTATATCTTTTGAGTTATATAGTTTTTGCTCTAGTACTTCACTTATATCTTTTAGAGCACGGTGGTGGATTTGTTTTATAGAAACTATTGATCTCTCATGCTTCACTTATATTATTTTGAGAGTCTTAAACAGCATGGTAATTTGCTTAAATAATTCTAATATGCTAGGTATTCAAGAATAGTAAAAACTTTCTTATGAGTGTGTTGAATACTAAGAGAAGTTTGATGCTTGATGATTGTTTTGAGACATGGAGGTAGTGATATCAAAGTTGTGCTAGTTGAGTAGTTGTGAATTTGAAAGATACTAGTGTTGAAGTTTGCAAGTCTCGTAGCATGCACGTATGGTAAACGTTATGTAACAAATTTGAAACATGAGGTGTTATTTGATTGTCCTCCTTATGAGTGGCGGTTGGGGACGAGCGATGGTCTTTTCCTACCAATCTATCCCCCTAGGAGCATGCGCGTAGTGCTTGGTTTTTGATGACTTGTAGATTTTCGCAATAAGTATGTGAGTTCTTTATGACTAATGTTGAGTCCATGGATTATACGCACTCTCACCCTTCCATCATTGCTAGCCTCTTCGGTACCGTGCATTGCCCTTTCTCACATTGAGAGTTGGTGCAAACTTCGCCGGTGCATCCAAACCCCGTGATATGATACGCTCTTTCACACATAAACCTCCTTATATCTTCCTCAAAACAGCCACCATACCTACCTATTATGGCATTTCCATAGCCATTCCGAGATATATTGCCATGCAACTTTCCACCATTCCGGTTATCATGACACGTTCATCATTGTCATATTGCTTTGCATGATCATGTAGTTGACATAGTATTTGTGGCAAAGCCACCATCATAATTCTTTCATACATGTCACTCTTGGTTCATTGCATATCCCGGTACACCGCCGGAGGCATTCATATAGAGTCATACTTTGTTCTAGTATCGAGTTGTAATCATTGAGTTGTAAATAAATAGAAGTGTGATGATCATCATTTTCTAGAGCATTGTCCCAAGTGAGGAATAAAAAAAAGAGAAAGGCCATTAAAAAAAAGAGAAGGCCCAAAAAAATGAGAGAAAAAGAGAGAAGGGACAATGTTACTATCCTTTTACCACACTTGTGCTTCAAAGTAGCACCATGATCTTCATAATAGAGAGTCTCTTGTTTTGTCACTTTCATATACTAGTGGGAATTTTTCATTATTGAACTTGGCTTGTATATTCCAACAATGGGCCTCCTCAAGTGCCCTAGGTCTTCGTGAGAAAGCAAGTTGGATGCACACCCACTTAGTTTCTTTTGTTGAGCTTTCATATATTTATAGCTCTAGTGCATCCATTGCATGGCAATCCCTACTCCTTGCATTAAAACATCAATCGATGGGCATCTCCATAGCTCATTGATTAGCCTCGTTGATGTGAGACTTTCTCCTTTTTTGTCTTCTCCACATAACCCCCATCATCATATTCTATTCCACCCATAGTGCTATGTCCATGGCTCACGCTCATGTATTGCGTGAAGGTTGAAAAAGTTTGAGATTACTAAAGTATGAAACAATTGCTTGGCTTGTCATCCGGGTTGTGCATGATGAGAGCATTCTTGTGTGACGAAAATGGAGCATGACTAAACTATATGATTTTGTAGGGATGAACTTTCTTTGGCCATGTTATTTTGAGAGGACATAATTGCTTAGTTAGTATGCTTCAAGTATTATTATTTTTATGTCAATATGAACTTCTATCTTGAATCTTTCGGATCTGAATATTCATACCACAATTAAGAAGAATTACATTAAAATTATGCCAAGTAGTATTCCACATCAAAAATTCTGTTTTTATCATTTACCTACTCGATGACGAGCAGGAATTAAGCTTGGGGATGCTTGATACGTCTCCAACGTATCTATAAATTTTGATTGCTCCATGCTATATTATCTTCTGTTTTGGACATTATTGGGCTTTATTATACACTTTTGTATTATTTTTTGGACTAACCTATTAACCGGAGGCCCAGCCCAGAATTGTTGTTTTTTGCCTATTTCAGAGTTTCGCAGAAAAAGAATATCAAACGGAGTCCAAACGGAATGAAACCTTCGGGAACGTGATTTTCGGAACGAACATGATCCAGAGGACTTGGACCCTACGTCAAGAAATCAAGCAGGAAGCCACGAGGTAGGGGGGCGCGCCTACCCCCCAGGCGCGCCGTCCACCCTCGTGGGCCCCACGTTGCTCCACCGACGTACTCCTTCCTCCTATATATACCTATGTACCCTCAAACGATCAGATACGGAGCCAAAAACCTAATTCCACCGCCGCAACCTTCTGTACCCACGAGATCCCATCTTGGGGCCTGCTCCGGAGCTCCGCCGGAGGGGGCATCGATCACGGAGGGCTTCTACATCAACAACATAGCCTCTCCGATGAAGTGTGAGTACTTTACCTCAGACCTTCGGGTCCATAGTTATTAGCTAGATGGCTTCCTCTCTCTTTTTGGATCTCAATACAATGTTCTCCCCCTCTCTTGTGGAGATCTATTCGATGTAATCTGCTTTTGCGGTGTGTTTGTTGAGGCCGATGAATTCTGGGTTTATGATCAAGTTTATCTATGAACAATATTTGAATCTTCTGAATTCTTTTATGTATGATTGGTTATCTCTGCAAGTCTCTTCGAATTATCAGTTTGGTTTGGCCTACTAGATTGATATTTCTTGCAATGGGAGAAGTGCTTATCTTTGGGTTCAATCTTGCGATGTCCTTTCCCAGTGACAGTAGGGGCAGCAAGGCACGCATTGTATTGTTTCCATCGAGGATAACAAGATGGGGTTTTTATCACATTGCATGAATTTATCCCTCTACATCATGTCATCTTGCTTAAAGCATTACTTTGTTCTTGTGAACTTAATACTCTAGATGCATGCTGGATAGCGGTCGATGTGTGGAGTAATAGTAGTAGATGCAGGCAGGAGTCAGTCTACTTGTCTCGGACGTGATGCCTATATACATGATCATACCTAGATATTCTCATAACTATGCTCAATTCTGTCAATTGCTCAACAGTAATTTGTTCACCCACCATAAAATACTTATGCTCTTGAGAGAAGCCACTAGTGAAACCTATGGCCCTCGGGTCTATCTTCCATCATATTAATCTTCCAACACTTAGTTATTTCCGTTGCTTTTATTTTACTTTGCATCTTTATTATAGAAATACCAAAAATATTATCTTATCATATCTATCATATCTCACTCTCGTAAGTGACCGTGTAGGGATTGACAACCCCTTATCGCGTTGGTTGCGAGGATTTTTTTTGTTTGTGTAGGTGCGAGGGACTCGCGCGTAGCGTCCTACTGGATTGATACCTTGGTTCCCAAAAACTGAGGGAAATACTTACGCTACTTTGCTGCATCACCCTTTCCTCTTCAAGGGAAAACCAACGCAGTGCTCAAGAGGTAGCAAGAGGTGGGCCTGGCCCTGGTCGGCGTCCGCGGTTATCTCAATTAACACGCTTAATGAGATCTTGGTATTTGATCTGAGTCTGGCCACTAGCCTATATGCACTAACCAACTACGCGGGAACAGTTATGGGCACCCGATGTCGTGGTATCAGCCAAGCCTTCTTGACGTCAGCGTCTGAGCGGCACACATCGGATTGCACTGGAACGCCTACTCTTGTATTAGGGAGGCTAGGTCTGCTTCCGGCCGCCCTTGCAACATGCAGGTGTGCAATGGGCAATGGGCCCAGACCCCTGCGCCTTAGGATTTAGACCAGCATGCTGACCTCTCTGTTGTGCCTAGGTAGGGCTGCGACGTATTGATCTTCCGAGGCCGGGCATGACCCAGGAAAGTGTGTCCGGCCAGAGGGATCGAGCGTGTTGGGTAATGTGGTGCACCCCTGCAGGGAAGTTTATCTATTCGAATACCCGTGTCCCTCGGTAAAAGGACGACCCGGAGTTGTATCTTGACCTTATGAAAACTAGAACTAGATACTTAATAAAACACACCCTTCCAAGTGCCAGATATAACCCGGTGATCACTCTCACACAGGGCGACGAGGGGAGGATCGCCGGGTAGGATTATGTTATGCGATGATACTTGGTGAACTTACCATCTACTCTATTGTACATGCTGCAAGATGGAGGCTGCCAGAAGCGTAGTCTTCGACAGGACTAGCTATCCCCCTCTTATTCTGGCATTCTGCAGTTCAGTCCACCAATATTGCCCCTTTACACAGATACCCATGCATATGTAGCGTAGATCCTTGCTTGCGAGTACTTTGGATGAGTACTCACGGTTGCTTTGCTCCCACTTTTCCCCTTTTCCTTTCTTCTCAGTTGTCGCAACCAGATGCTGGAGCCTAGGAGCCAGACGCCACCATCGACGACGACTTCTACTACACCGCGGGTGCCTCCTACTATGTGTAGGCCGCCGCCGACGACAAGGAGTAGTTTAGGAGGATCCTAGGCCAGAGGCCTCCGCCTCTTTCGATCTGTATCCTAGTTTGTGCTAGCCATCTTATGGCAACTTGTTTAGTTATGTCTGTACTCAGATATTGTTGCTTCTGCTGACTCGTCTATGATCGAGCACTTGTATTCGAGCCCTCGAGGCCCCTGGCTTGTATTATGATGCTTGTATGACTTATTTTATTTTTAGAGTTGTGTTGTGATATCTTCCCGTGAGTCCCTGATCTTGATCATACACGTTTGCGTGTATGATTAGTGTACGATTGAATCGGGGGCGTCACAAGTTGGTATCAGAGCCGACTGCCCGTAGGAATCCCCCTTCCACACTCCTTGGCCGAAGTCGAGTCTAGACATTGAAAAACTTTTACTAACATGGCTGTGTGTCTTATGGGCCCACGTCGCCATTGGGTGGTAGGTGGATCTTTTATTCCTCGTCTATACTCTGGGACTCTAATCTCTCTTCTATTCGGGTTAAAATGGTTTTACTAACTCTAACATTATGATCTTGTGATCACATCCACCTTGAGAGCCCCTTATTAAAGACGATCGCCTGCTGCACCAGAAGATTCCGAAGATAATCTCTGATGTTCTCTCGAGACACTTGTGCCCACCGCCTTTGCAAATTCCCTAGCACTGTTATATCATTATGGATAACTACATACACATGCCCTTTCAATCCCATGGGTCTTGTTATTACAAGATACCCTGAAAATTCTCTCTATTGTTCCGAGAATACTTGGTGCCTACTGCCTTGCAGTTCATTACCCACATGTACACCCCTACGGATAATTCCTCACACATACCGAGTATCTGCCCATCCCCAGTTGTTTATGTGTTTCACTAAGGTCTTCGAAATAATATTCGATCTTCCGAAAATCCTTAGCAACTTATCGTTCATGAAATTCTTGCTTGCTTGCATTGTGGTTAATCCCATAAGTAAAGTAATCTTATTGCCAGCCTTTGTCACTATCATTTTGAGTCCATTGATTCAATATGTTGCGAATGCTCGCAATCCTCAGTCAGATCCTAGAAATCATCCTTTTGACTCATACATCATTTTAAACATGAGTTGGATCTCAACCAATCAAATTGTTGTCAATTTTACCCCTAAGCTTACTCAACTTATCCATCCTTAATCAGAGCGTTTCTTCTGATCCTTTGATTTGGAAATCACAATTCCTTTACATGTGAGCTTTGAATTAGTCAGTTGCTTCTATAATCCAATGCCTTCGCATTGTTTCTTCCTCTGGTTGTGCCGATACTCACATCAGCTCCGCTATGGACCATCGGATCCTTTGTTAAAATATCTTCCAACCGTGTCCTTCGTATACAAAAACCTCGAGAAGTTCTTTCCCCTGATACATAATGCCTTCGGTAAATTTTATCCTCTCCTTTGTCAACCATTCTCTGCTATCGAGCTTGTGTTATTTACTACTAAAGCTTGTGGTATATGTTCCCATGATGCCCCTAAGTGTTGAACCTATGCCTTCCCAGATCCGGGTAAACCCGAGAGCTATCACAAGTCATACTCTTCTGGTGTTTTGCTAGATAAAATTTAAACATTACAACTTCTTTGCAAAATGAGAAGGGAATGAATGGTTATGCATTGGAGAAGTGGGAGTCGACCTTGAACTTTGTGTTCATGCCCATTGACACGATGTAGATCCTACCATGGAAGCTTCTTGTAATAATAACTATTTCATCGATATAATATCATCTGGTATCTGTGAATTGATCCTTTGCAATCGTGGTTCCGACCATATTTTCTCCTTGATTCCATTTCCCAGGCAAGTGAAACCACTTGTCTTCTGCAGATCAGTACATCTCCGCAACCCCTATGTCGATCTTCCTTCGAGTAATACCCTCCAGTATCTCGAGAATATCAAAGAACTGTGTTGCTTCCTATGAGACTTCATCTAGTATTGCTTCTCACCGATTTCAGATTTCCCCCGGGTTCTGAGTTATTTCACTCGAGAACACCGATAAGTGAATCAATTCCGCACTCCGATTCAATAACTCTAAATAATTTTTAGTGCTTATGAGTTTAATAATCCTTCAAATCATTCCTAGCCTGATCGGCTATATCATTATTGTGCTAAATTTTAAAATGTTCCACCTGGTCCTTATTCCCAGAGCACAGCTTTCGATGATGAGCTAAGCTTACGTCAATCTTCCTCGTCTTATCGTTCACCTCGAACAGCAAGCTTGATTCTGAGTTGATGTCGTACCCATCACTATAGGAAACAGCTATTTTGCCGTCTGCCACGACGGACGGCAAAGGCACGAACGGCGGACGGCAAAGGCCTTTGCCGTCAGCCGCGGACGGCAAAAGGCTCCGGCAAAGTAGGCTACGGTAAACAGCTACTTTGCCGTCTGCTTCCTGGCGGCTGACAGCAAAGCCCCTCCTTGCTTTGCGAGAAGCTCATACTCTTCGACAGAATCCTTGTGGATCACCGCTCCATACGAGAATAAGGTGACGTATCGACTGTATGAAATATCCAGGAATAAGAGCAGTTCAAAGGAAATAGAAGTTGCAAAATTATGTACCGAGAACTTACTCGATGTACGGCCGCACTTCTATCAGGTTGTTGAAGATATACATCGAAATGGTCCGCCATTGTTCGTTATCCAAAGATACTGGATTTGAAACACTGGCTGGTGCGAGATTCCCGTTGAATAGGCTGAGGTTGGATCCACCCTTTTTAGGGTCGTCAGCATTGTACCGAGGCTTCGGATTATGCAAATGACGATTTTTGGCTTCGTAGTGTGCTGTCATGAAGTTTGCCGCCTCCTCAGTGATGAATGCCTCAGCCATCGATGCTTCAATTCTACGTTTATTTTTACATTTTTGTCGAAGCTTCTTCTGCATCCTCTCAGTTGGGTAGCACCAACGATTTTGCACGGGCCCCCCCAATCTTGCCTCGGTCGGGAGATGCAAAATCAAATGTTGCATTGGATTAAAGAAGCCCAGTGGAAAGATCTTCTCTAACTTGCAGATCAACTCCGGCGCCAACTCTTCCATTTCTTCTAGCACGCCAGGCGATAGTTCTTTCGCACAAAGAACATGGAAGAAATAGCTGAGTTCTTCCAGTACTAGCCATTCATCCTCAGGGATGAAGCCACGCAACATCACCGGCATTACCCGCTCAATCCATATGTGCCAATCATGACTCTTGAGACCAAATATCTTCAATTTATCAAGACTGGCCCCCCTCTGTAGATTCGCTGCATACCCATCGGGGAACATCAACTGCATTTTCACCCACAAGATAATTTCCCTCATAGCTGGCCTTCCAAGATTGAACCATGCCTTTGGCTTCGTCCAGTTCTGCTTTCCTTTCGGTTCTTTCATGTTTTGTAACGGCCTATCACATAGCGCCTCCAGATCGACTCTAGCCTTAGTATTATCCTTTGACTTCCCATCTATGCCGAACAATGTACCAAAAAGTGCCTCGGCGATATTCTTCTCAGTGTGCATCACGTCGATGTTGTGTGGGTAAAGGAGGTCTTTTAAGTAAGGCAGATCCCATAAGCATGTTTTGTGAGTCCAGGCGTGCTTAGAATTATACCCCTTGAAGTACCCTGGACGCTCTGGATCTGGCTCGAGAGCGTTTAACTGATCCAGGGTCTGTTGGCCTGTCAATGCAGGTGGTGCAGAGTTTTTGACAACTCTACCTCTGATGAAGTTCTTCTTGTCTTTCCTGAACTTATGGCGAGGATTCAGGAACTGTCTATGCATGTCGAAGCAAGAAAACTTGCGACCGGCCTGAAGCCAACAAAACTCAAGAGCTCCCTTCCATGTGGGGCACGGGAACCTTCCATGCACACACCAGCCAACGAATAGCGCATACGCCGGCAAGTCATGCGTCGAGTACATGTACCAGACACGCATTATGAAGTTCCATTTGCTATAGGCATCGTATGTCTTGAACCCATTATCCCAGGCTTCTTGCAATTCGTCCTTAAGCGGTTGCATGTACACATTCATATTTTTCCCCGGATAGTTGGGCCCTGGAATTATCAACATCAGGAAAATGTTCTTTCTTTGCATAATCTGTCCGGGGGGGGGAGATTGAGTGGAAAGACAAATACGGGCCAACAACTGTATTGGGCTGCCGTCATACCAAACACACTGAACCCATCCGTGCTGATGCCGACTCGAGGATGCCTCGGATCTGCCGCTTTGTCACCATGTAATTCATCAAACTTTTTCCACGCAACACCATCCGATGTGTGCACAATCATCAGATTCCCATCTGCATCTAGTTCGGTTCTTTTGCCCGTTTTGTGCCATGTCATTTGTCTGGCCGTCTCTTCGACCATGAAAAGACGTTGAAGTCTTGGTACGATTGGCATATACCGAAGAACACTAACGGGGATTTTGGTCTGTGTCTTCTCACCCATACCGTTGTCTACCACAACATACCTGGAAGACTTGCAAATGGGACAATAGTTCAAGTCCGCATAGTCAAGCCTAAACAAGACACATCCTTTCTCACAGGCATGTATCTTATCATAGGGCATCTTCAGTGCACGGAGGATTTTGTCCGACTGGTACAGGTTTGCAGGCATTACATGGCCTTTGGGTAGAAAGCGTCCAAATACTGTCACCATTGCATCGTAGCATTCTCTGCCCAAGTTGAACTGAGCCTTCAGAGCCATTACTTGTGAGATGGCATCCAACTGACAAAGCTCAGTGTGCTCATTGAGCAGACGTTTTGAAGACTCCAACATTTCATTGAAGGCCTTTGCAGATTCCTCCATCTCCTCGTCCGAATCCCGAGCATCATCAAAGTCTTGCACCATGTTTTCCATCCCGGTACCATGCTCGTCGGTGCGACGACGATCCACCTCAGCTCGGTCACGTTGGGCAGACTCACCATGAAATGTCCAGACCGTATAATCGGGTGTAAAACCACTCTTCTGCAGGTGTTTGCCCATTTCAGCCTCTGTCCTCTTTTCCCAATTGCCGCACCGTAAACAGGGGCACCAGGTTTTCCTCTGGCCATTTGCAAATGCGGCTCGCACAAACCCCTTGGTTTTTGTGAACCATTCAGTGCTCCATTTGTTCTGACCAGTGTGACCGGTGTACATCCACGCACGATCACTCATCTTGACTTTCAGAGCTACTAGACACACAACAAATATATATATAATCCAGCATGTATATATTCATCAGTTGATCTACTTTGTCAATTTTATTACGTCCATGCAACCTACACTCTAATAGGTAATGATAGGTCCTAATCCCACCCGAGTATGTTTAGATTGGTTCCATTTTCCCATGATATGCTCCGGATCCTACGCAAAATTTCGGCAGCACCTCCCCGCTGTTCTCCTGATACACGTGTCTGCAATAAACAGAGAGGATGTGTACCCGGAGAACAACAGGGGAGGTACTGACGAAATTTATGCGTCGGATCCGGAGCAAAGCATATGGGAAAACGAACCCAATCTAAACATACTCGGGCTGTCCATGGCTAGCATTGGACAATTCGAAAGAATCAAGGTTATAAATATGCAAATGCATGCATATTTATAACTATGACGCTTTCGAACGGGAGACACATATTGGTTACGCATACTGATGATTCAAGACACATATATAGCTAGCTATCAAGTTTCATCGGAATAGATCAAATAATTAATGGGGGAGGAGGACATGTCATTTGTGCTCACCCACGAACGAAGGGGCAGAGCTCGTCAAACGCACAGCAAGGTCGTCGAACACCAAACCTCGCAGCCATGAAACAACTGCACATTTAAAACTACCCGATCAACACAATTATATATGATGTTTTTCATAACAAAATCAAAAAATGTAGCGACCAGACCTCAAATGGTCTGTGCTGCTGTGCACCAGTGTCATCCCTGGATCAGTAATGCTGACACGCACGGTACAAATGGAGGATTTATAACAGAGTAGCAATCACACACTTATTACATCGAATATCTCCAAAGAGATTAAGTATGATAAACATGGCTTAAGGCCATCTAAAAACGATAACAGCGGAAGACTTGGAAGATAAGTGAGTCCATCAACTCCAGCGGCATCACTGAGTATAAGACCACGACCTAAGGCACGTTACTCGTCGTCTGAAAAGTCTGCAACATGAAACGTTGCAGCCCGAAAACGGGTCAGCACATAGAATATGCTGGCAATGTAACACATAGAGAGTAATGAACTGTAATAATGCTATTCTACATGCATATATGGCTGGTGGAAAGCTCTATGGTTAGAGTTTATGCGAAAAGCCAATTTTTTCCTACTGCAAAGGAATAAATTTTATTTAACTATCAAGGTGGTTGTTAAACATTGAGAAGGTACCTCCAACTCAATCCCAATTAAGTGTCATCATTAACCCAACAAAATTATTTAAAAGTAACATGGTGATGAGATTCAAATGATAATCCAGGTACTAGATACTCAAGTTGTCCATAATCGGGGACACGGCTAACCATGATTAGTTTGTACACTCTGCAGAGGTTTGCGCACTTTTCCCCACAAGACTCGATTGCCTCCGCTTGATTCTCGCACTACATGATGTTTGAGAAACGGATGACCGAGACACAGTCTTTCAGAAACAATCACTCTTTACTCTGGATGGACCGGTACACCTACTTTCCCCTACATCTGCTAGCCCACCTCTCCAAGAGATCCTGTAACCTACTCAACTATGCTAGAGCCCATAATAGCTTGTGGCTACACACGGAAGTTTCTAGCATGAACAATCTTATGATCCCTTTGATCCTGGGTGGCGGACCTTATAAAATCAGGCAACACTGGGTTCTCCAGGTGCCTCAATCCACCCAGATGTGAGTTTTAGTTGCCACCTTAAGTTGAACCATTAATAAACATCTCACATCTGTCATGAATATCACTCAAACCCAATCCACGTCTACGAGCATAGCATGGCAATATAATAGCAAACGTAGAAGTAACTCCCAAGGGTTTGATAAGAAAACAGGTAATAGGTACTACCTCAACTACTTCCCAGTTCCCACAATTTAATCAGATCCTAATCATGCAATAGTTTGAGGAATAGATCTAATGCAATAAAACTGGGTATGGAAAGTATGATCAAAGTGTTACTTGCCTTGCTGATGATCCGCAAAACCTAGCGATTCGAAGTAACACGCGGCACACTCCGGGTACTCTATCGCAAAGAAACAAGCATACAATCAGTACTCATCTAATGCACAGGTAAAACTCGAATGAAAGATCCAACCAGAAAGTTCAACTTAAGAACTCCGGTTTGCAAAAAGAATCAACTCGAAAGAAGCAACGAAAGTCAAACTGCGAAAAAAGAAGCTTCGTTTACTAATCCGGATCTAGGTCAAATTTTACTGTAGCAAAAACTTGTTTGAGTAGGTTAAACGGAAAGAGAATTTCGAGACGAAACTCTAGGCGCTTGAATCGCCTGATTCCGATAAACGAGCGAGAAGTTAAACAGAAACGAAGATTCGATCAGAAATCGAGATCTGAGATAATCGCGGAAAAATCCGACGAAAAAGAAAAACAGACGAACGCTTAAAGAACGGACGTTCGTTATCAGAGAAAAACCGACGAACGCGTTCGTTAAAACGAACGGTTCGGTGAACGCTCGCAAAATAACAAAACCAAAAAAAAACCAATCTAGGGTTTTTTTTAAACGATTGGTTTTTTTTAAACGAAAACCGGCGACGAACGAGGCGAGGGCTACCTCGTCGGGGCGTGCTC
>NC_057808.1:13569230-13577091 GCF_018294505.1 Triticum aestivum | reverse complement strand
TGCGCGAGGAGGACGACGCGGGGTGGGCCGGCGGCCTGGCGCTCGGCTGGGCTCGGCCCAGCGGCGCGCGCAGTTTTTTTTTGAAAACGTTCCACGGAAAATAATACGTAGAAAAATAAATAAAAGTCCAAAAAGTATAAAATAAATTTTCCCCGTCTAGTTAGAAAATCTAGAATAGGGTGAACATTTTTTAACACAAAAATAAATTTTTGAAAACATGCATATTTTTATAATGCAATAAAATTGCAAAAAAAATCCGAATAAATTCCAATAAATGATTTTAACACTTTTCCTCCAGTATTTCAATTGTTTTGGAGAAGTCATATTTTCTCCTCTCGTTTATTTTGTTTAATGAAATATTTTTCCGGAGAGAAAATAATTAAAACCAAAATCCTCGTTTTATTATTTGATGAAAATCAAATATGAAAATTCGAGAAAATCCCCAACTCTCTCCGAGGTTCCTTGAGTTGCTTAGGATTGTCGAGGATTTGCCAAAATGCAATAAAATATGATATGCAATGATGATCTATGTATAACATACCAAATTGAAAATTTGGGATGTTACAAACCTACCCCCCTTAAGATGAATCTCGCCCTCGAGATTCGGGTTGGCTAGAAAACAGGTGGGGGTGGTCCTTCCGTAGATCTTCCTCTCGCTCCCAGGTGGCTTCATCTTCCGTGTGGTGACTCCACTGGACTTTGCAAAACTTGATAACCTTGCTGCGGGTAACTCGGCTGGCATACTCAAGAATCTTAACTGGTTTCTCCTCATAGGTCAAACCACTTTCCAGCTGAATTGCTTCCAGTGGCACAGTATCTCTCAGTGGTATCTCAGCCATCTCTGCGTGGCACTTCTTCAACTGGGAAATGTGAAATACATCATGAACTCCAGACAATCCTTCGGGCAATTCTAGCTTGTAAGCAACCTCTCCCATACGTTCCACAACTCTGTATGGTCCGATAAAACGGGGCGCTAACTTTCCCTTAACTCGAAAGCGCTTCACTCCTCGAAGTGGTGATACTCGAAGATACACTCTGTCTCCGACTTCGTGAACTGTCTCCTTTCGTTTGGAATCAGCATAACTTTTCTGCCTGGACTGGGCTACTTTGAGCCTATCGCGAATCAACCTTACTTTCTGTTCAGACTCCTTAATCAAATCTGGTCCAAACAACTGACGGTCTCCAACTTCGTCCCATAACAACGGTGTTCTACACCTCCTTCCGTACAAGGCTTCGAAAGGGGCCATCTTCGAACTGGTTTGATAACTGTTGTTATATGAAAACTCCGCATATGGAAAATGATCGTCCCAACTAGATCCATAATCTAGTGCACATGCTGTCAACATGTCCTCCAAAATCTGGTTGACTCTCTCGGTCTGTCCATCTGTCTGCGGGTGAAAAGTTGTACTAAATTCTAGCCTGGTTCCCAATGTTTCATGTAACTGCTTCCAAAACTTCGAGGTAAATTGGGTTCCTCTGTCTGATACAATGGTCCTCGGAACTCCATGCAAACATACGATCCTGGTCATGTATATCTTTGCCAACTTAGCACTAGTGTAAGTGGTCTTTACTGGAATGAAATGAGCCACTTTCGTCAAACGGTCGACTACAACCCATATTGAGTCATAGCCTGAATGAGTCCTGGGTAATCCCGTGATAAAATCCATGCCTATTTTATCCCACTTCCATTCGGGTATCGGCAATGGTTGTAACAATCCTGCTGGCTTCTGATGCTCTGCCTTCACTCTCTGACATACATCACAAACTGCTACATACTCTGCAATATCCTTCTTCATTCCTGTCCACCAGAAAGTATTCTTCAGATCCAAATACATCTTGGTATTCCCTGGGTGTATCGAGTACGGTGAATCATGGGCTTCTTGCAAAATCAACTTCCTGATCTCCGGATCATTTGGCACATATACGCGATCCTCAAACCATAAGGTATCGTGCTCATCCTCACGAAATCCCTTGGCTTTTCCTTTGCTCATCTTCTCCTTTATCTCTTCAATCTCCTTGTCTGTCTTCTGAGCTTCTCTGTTCCTTTCCATCAAGGTAGACTGAATCTCCAATGTCGCTAAATAGCCTCTTGGGACTATCTCCAAACATAGCTCGCGAAGGTCCTCGGCTAACTCCTGAGGTAACTCTCCTGTCATGAGGGTGTTGATATGACTCTTGCGGCTCAATGCGTCTGCTACTACGTTAGCCTTTCCTGGGTGATAATGCAATCTCATATCATAATCCTTAATGAGCTCCAACCATCTCCTCTGTCTGAGATTTAACTCCTTCTGCGTGAAAATATACTTCAAACTCTTGTGATCTGTGTACACTTCACAATGGTTTCCGATGAGAAAGTGTCTCCATGTCTTCAATGCATGCACCACGGCTGCTAACTCCAAATCATGCGTAGCATAATTCTTCTCATGGGGTTTAAGTTGTCGTGAAGCATATGACACAACTCTTCCTTCCTGCATAAGCACTGCTCCAAGTCCTCGACGTGAAGCGTCGCAGTAAACTTCATAGTCCTTGCGTTGATCTGGCAGAATCAACACTGGTGATGTAACCAATCGTTTCATCAACTCTTGGAAACTAGCTTCACATTCCTCAGTGCAATTGAATTTGGTGTCCTTCAATAGCTCAGTCATGGGCTTAGCAATCCTTGAGAAATTCTCGATGAATCTCCGGTAGTATCCTGCAAGTCCAAGAAAACTCCGGATTTCTCCAACTGTCGTGGGTGATTCCCAACTTGTCACTGTGTCAACCTCGGCAGGGTCTACTGCTATTCCTTCTCCAGAAATAACATGTCCAAGGAATCCAACTTCCTTCAACCAAAACTCACATTTCTGAACTTGGCGTATAACTGATGTTCTCTGAGCTTCTCGAGTACCAATCGTAAATGCTCCTCATGCTCTTCCTCATCCTTGGAAAAAATTAAAATATCATCAATGAACACCACGACGAACTTCTCCAGAAATTCCATAAACACTTTGTTCATCAGGTTCATGAAATAGGCAGGTGCGTTAGTCAGACCAAATGACATAACGGTATACTCATATAATCCATATCTGGTGGTAAATGCCGTCTTAGGTATATCCTGCTCTCGAATCTTTAACTGATGGTATCCCGATCGTAGATCGATCTTGGAAAATACTTTAGCTCCTTGTAGGCGGTCAAACAAATCATTGATCATCGGCAGCGGGTACTTGTTTTTGATGGTTACTTCATTCAATCCTCGGTAATCAACAACCATCCTCAGCGATCCATCTTTCTTCTCCACTAGAAGTACTGGTGATCCCCAAGGTGACGAACTTGGGCGAATATAGCCTTTATCCAGTAACTCCTTGATCTGCTTCTTAATTTCCTCCAAATCTTTTGCGGGCATCCTGTACGGTCTCTTAGATATTGGCCCTGTGCCTGGCAAAAGTTCAATCAAGAACTCAATGTCTCTGTCTAGTGGCATGCCTGGCAACTCTTCTGGAAATACATCCGGATAATCCTTCACCACTGGTACTTCCTCCTGTACAACTCCTGATAAGGAATTTACTTGAGTCCTCTTCGGCATATGCCGGGATACATACTTGATCCTTTTTCCTTCCGGGGTGGTAAGCAAAATCGTCTTGCTGGCACAATCGATGTTTCCTCCATACAACGATAGCCAATCCATTCCCAAAATCACATCCAAACCTTGCGATTCCAAAACAATGAGGTCTGAGGGGAAAACATGCCTTCCAATGGCCAATGGTATCTGAAAACATCCTTGGCTTGCCATATACTCTGCTCCTGGCGAGGTTACTAACATAGGGGTTTTGAGAACTTGGGTGGACATCTTAAACTTATTCACGAATCCCCTTGATATGTATGAATGCGATGCACCAGTATCGAAAAGAACGGTTGCAGTAAATGACTGAACCAAAAACTTACAGATTACTGCATCAGGCTGAGCTTCAACCTCCTCCACGCTCACGTGGTTCACATGTCCTTTGTTGAACGGGTTCGGCTTCTTCCCAGAGCTTCCATTGCCATTTCCATTTTGGGCTTCAGGAAAATCAGTTGCATAGTGTCCAGTCTTCTGGCACTTGAAACAAGTAATGTGACTTAGATCCCTCTTGGTTGGGGTAGACGGGTTGGTGCGGTTCTGTCCGTTGTTTCCTCCATTCCCATTACCATTCTTGGAGCCATTATGGTTGTGCGAACTACCTCCTCCATGGGTATGCTGAAACTGTCCTCCCGGCTTCGGGGTAAATCGTGGCTTCTGCTGAGCTCCAGAATTGTACTTCCCTTGTCCATATTTCCTCTTACGGTTTTCAATCTGCTGTTGCTTTCCTTCAATCATGAGAGCTCTATCTACCAGCTCCTGGTAGTTGTTGAAGGTTGCTACCATCAACTGCATACTCAGTTCATCATTCAGTCCTTCAAGAAACTTCTCCTGCTTGACAGCATCTGTAGCAACGTCATCTGGTGCATAACGTGCTAACTTACTGAAATCCTCAACATACTGGCCTACGGTGCGTCCTCCTTGGCGTAGGTTGAGAAACTCACGCTTCATAGCCATAGCTCCTGCTGAAACATGTGTTGTACGGAAAGCTTGCTGAAACTGATCCCACGTAACAGTGTCAATAGGGTGCGTGGCTGTATAATTCTCCCACCACGATGCTGCGGGTCCATCAAGCTGATGTGCGGCAAAACGCACTCTTTCCGCATCTGTGCATCCTGCAGTGGTCAACTCCCTTCCAACTTTGCGGAGCCAATCATCTGCAACAATCGGCTCGGTGCTACTGGAAAACACCGGCGGGTTTAGCCTTAAGAAACGGGCTAAGTGATCAACAGGTGGTGGTGGCGGTGGGTTGTTGTTGTTGTTGTTGTTGCCTTGGTTCTGCACTAACACTTGCATCAGGGCATTCTGTTGCTGAATCAGCTGGGTGATCTCCGGTGGGAAAACAAATCCGGTGTCGCGTCTCGGAGGCATCTGATAGGTTTAGAAAAGATGAGAGTTAAGGATAGAATGGGGTCTAGAGAGAAAACACTACCCATATGCTCATGAGACAAATACAATCAATATCACTCAATCAATCCAAACAAGGCATAATAATCGATCTAACTAGCGTTACAAAGTGCTTGAACTATACTATTAAATGGGGGAAAACTACTACTGATATGGTGGTCTAATAAAATTCTAATCCGTTGAAGACTCCATGATGTCTGCTCCAGCTTCGTCAACCCAGTCATCTTCACTTGGTTCGGAGTCGGTGTCGTCGATGATGATGTAGTTATCCGGGCAAGTGCATTCGTCGGCTTCTGCTTTTGGCACTGGATTTCCCATGAATACTCCAATCTTCTTCTCCAGGTCATCATTCTTCCCTACTAGTGCGCTGACTTCCTCCAAATAATCCTCGCGTGTAGCCTTGAGTTCTTCTTGGAGCTCCTTGATCTTGGTTAATGCCTTCTTCAGTTCTTCCTTGTCCGTATACATCTGGTTCTCCTGGCGACGAATATGTTGGTTTTGCTCCTGGATGAAAGCTGCGATTGATCCATCCTTCTTGGTTCTGATCATCTCCCATTGCGCGCCTCGGCGTCCACAAATCTGATAAATAGTATCCTTAAGCTCCTGGTGATAGACTTCTCCAATGCGTCCCATGGCGATGTGAGCGGCCATGCTCTTCCCGAAACTCCAGGTTGGTGCTTTGAAAACCAATCTTATGGGTTCAGTAACTGGAACAAACGTCCTTCCTGGAATGAGAACTTGAATCTTCCAGCTCTCCTCTTCAGGTAATGTGGCGTTGCAGGTTCTGGTGATGCTTGGTATTCCTTTGTTCAAGTACTTGGTGACTTCCTTCAAGTGTCGACCAAACGGTGTGTCTTCATCTGGTTGCATGAACTTGCTCCTTGCATTCGCCATTCCTAAAAGAGTAGAAAGTGGAGAGGGGTCAGAAATGAGAAGAGAGAAGCTTTCTAGGGCTTAAGCTTAGTGGTCGTGTCCTACAGTCAGCGTGTGCTCTGATACCAACTTTGTAGCGACCAGACCTCAAATGGTCTGTGCTGCTGTGCACCAGTGTCATCCCTGGATCAGTAATGCTGACACGCACAGTACAAATGGAGGATTTATAACAGAGTAGCAATCACACACTTATTACATCGAATATCTCCAAAGAGATTAAGTATGATAAACATGGCTTAAGGCCATCTAAAAACGATAACAGCGGAAGACTTGGAAGATAAGTGAGTCCATCAACTCCAGCGGCATCACTGAGTATAAGACCACGACCTAAGGCACGTTACTCGTCGTCTGAAAAGTCTGCAACATGAAACGTTGCAGCCCGAAAACGGGTCAGCACATAGAATATGCTGGCAATGTAACACATAGAGAGTAATGAACTGTAATAATGCTATTCTACATGCATATATGGCTGGTGGAAAGCTCTATGGTTACAGTTTATGCGAAAAACCAATTTTTTCCTACTGCAAAGGAATAAATTTTATTTAACTATCAAGGTGGTTGTTAAACATTGAGAAGGTACCTCCAACTCAATCCCAATTAAGTGTCATCATTAACCCAACAAAATTATTTAAAAGTAACATGGTGATGAGATTCAAATGATAATCCAGGTACTAGATACTCAAGTTGTCCATAACCGGGGACACGGCTAACCATGATTAGTTTGTACACTCTGCAGAGGTTTGCGCACTTTTCCCCACAAGACTCGATCGCCTCCGCTTGATTCTCGCACTACATGATGTTTGAGAAACGGATGACCGAGACACAGTCTTTCAGAAATAATCACTCTTTACTCTGGATGGACCGGTACACCTACTTTCCCCTACATCTGCTAGCCCACCTCTTCAAGAGATCCTGTAACCTACTCAACTATGCTAGAGCCCATAATAGCTTGTGGCTGCACACGGAAGTTTCTAGCATGAACAATCTTATGATCCCTTTGAGCCTGGGTGGCGGACCATATAAAATCAGACAACACTGGGTTCTCCAGGTGCCTCAATCCACCCAGATGTGAGTTTTAGTTGCCACCTTAAGTTGAACCATTAATAAACATCTCACATCTGTCATGAATATCACTCAAACCCAATCCACGTCTACGAGCATAGCATGGCAATATAATAGCAAACGTAGAAGTAACTCCCAAGGGTTTGATAAGAAAACAAGTAATAGGTACTACCTCAACTACTTCCCAGTTCCCACAATTTAATCAGATCCTAATCATGCAATAGTTTGAGGAATAGATCTAATGCAATAAAACTGGGTATGGAAAGTATGATCAAAGTGTTACTTGCCTTGCTGATGATCCGCAAAACCTAGCGATTCGAAGTAACACGCGGCACACTCCGGGTACTCTATCGCAAAGAAACAAGCATACAATCAGTACTCATATAATGCACAGGTAAAACTCGAATGAAAGATCCAACCAGAAAGTTCAACTTAAGAACTCCGGTTTGCAAAAAGAATCAACTCGAAAGAAGCAACGAAAGTCAAACTACGAAAGAAAGAAGCTTCGTTTACTAATCCGGATCTAGGTCAAATTTTACTGTAGCAAAAACTTGTTTGAGAAGGTTAAACGGAAAGAGAATTTCGAGACGAAACTCTAGGCGCTTGAATCGCCTGATGCCGATAAACGAGCGAGAAGTTAAACAGAAACGAAGATTCGATCAGAAATCGAGATCTGAGATAATCGCGGAAAAAATCCGACGAAAAAGAAAAACAGACGAACGCTTAAAGAATGGACGTTCGTTATCAGAGAAAAACCGACGAACGCGTTCGTAAAAATGAACGGTTCGGTGAACGCTCGCAAAATAACAAAAACGAAAAAAACCAATCTAGGTTTTTTTTTAAACGAACGGTTTTTTTTAAAAC
>NC_057808.1:13567862-13568725 GCF_018294505.1 Triticum aestivum | reverse complement strand
GGGTATAAATAGGAGGGGGGGTCCGGTGGCTTGGGGGAGGGGGCAAGCCGGGCGGGGCGGCTCCCGTGTCCATGGCGGACACGGCGCGGCGGCGCGCGCTCGTGCGCGAGGAGGACGACGCGGGGCGGGCCGGCGGCCTGGCGCTCGGCTGGGCTCGGCCCAGCGGCGCGCGCAGTTTTTTTTCTTTTAAAAAAACGTTCCGCGGAAAATAATACGTAGAAAAATAAATAAAATTCCAAAAAATATATAAAAAAATTCCCCGTCTAGTTAGAAAATCTAGAATAGTGTGAACATTTTTTAACACAAAAATAAATTTTTGAAAACATGCATATTTTTATAATGCAATAAAATTGCAAAAAAAATCGGAATAAATTCCAATAAATGATTTTAACACTTTTCCTCCAGTATTTCAATTGTTTTGGAGAAGTCATATTTTCTCCTCTCGTTTATTTTGTTTAATGAAATATTTTTCCGGAGAGAAAATAATTAAAACCAAAATCCTCGTTTTATTATTTGATGAAAAACAAATATGAAAATTCGAGAAAATCCCCAACTCTCTCCAAGGGTCCTTGAGTTGCTTAGGATTGTCGAGGATTTTCCAAAATGCAATAAAATATGATATGCAATGATGATCTATGTATAACATACCAAATTGAAAATTTGGGATGTTACAAAAAATATATGTCCTAACTAATAATTCACAAATATATGACCCCGTCGGCCTCTGGAAGGCCAAAGAACACCTTTTCGGGAGGTGTCGGGGGTCGGGGTGTCATGTCGGTGTCGGGGTGCCGTGTCGGGGTTGGGGTGTCGGGTCGGGGTCGGGGTGCCGTGTCGGTGTCGGGGTCGGGGTGTCGGGTCAG
>NC_057808.1:13261238-13262331 GCF_018294505.1 Triticum aestivum | reverse complement strand
GGCTCTCCGGGCCGCGGCGCGTACGGGAGGCGGGGCGCCAAGTGGCGGGCGGCGACTGGCTCGGGGCGGCGGCGCGATTCGTCCGGCGCCGGGCGGACGTGTCCGGCGCGAGGAGGGAGAGGGCTAGGGTTTCGGGGACCCGGAATTTCGGGGAGGCTCACATATTTATAGGTAGAGGGAGCTAGGAGGCTCCAAATGGGGTGTGGTTTTTGCCCACACGATCGTGATCGAACGACCTAGAGCATGGAGGTGAGTTTGCTGGGTTAGTGGGCTGTTTGGAGGGGGTTTTTGCTGCAACACACAAAAGGACTTTGCGGTTACCCGGTTAACCGTTGGAGCATCAAACGACCTCCAAATGGAACGAAACTTGACAGGTGGTCTACCGGTGTTATACCAAGGCCACTTGGCAAGACTCGGTCCATTCCGAGAACGTTCAACACCCGCTCACGAAAAGAAACAAGAGGGGTGCACCGGTGCACGTGGGAGTGTCGGATCGCAAAACGGACAACGGGGAAATGCTTGGATGCATGAGACAAACACGTATGCAAATGAGATGCACATGATGACATGATATGAGATGCATGACATGAACAATATGCAAAAACGAAAAACAAAACCCGACCACGAAGGGAATATCATAACACATAGCCGAAAATGGCAAGAGTTGGAGTTACAAATATGGAAAGTTACATCCGGGGTGTTACAGGTTGCCAGCTCCTGACAAGGATCGGGGTGGCATTTTGCCGGCGCGGCGCCCGTCTCCTTCTCTTCCCACCGCAATACCTGGGATATAAGGGACGAGGAGTTTACGGTGCACTTATCTTTTTTCAGTCTTAAACTTGTAGGCAATTGCCAAATTTTAATTCAAATAATGTAATCTCTCAAGTCCATCTTTGTGTTCTGTAATGCTTGTACTTGTATCAACATATGAATGAAAAAGATGAACCTTGCCGGGAACCCGTGCATGTGTATGTCCATGCAGAGGTGGAGTGCCTCTTTAATAAAAATAAACGAGTTTTTCCTGGTAGGATATACTGCCGGCACCCTATTTGTCTCCCGGAGAGCTACGTCTGCCGGGGAACAGACAGAGGGG
>NC_057808.1:13187126-13261047 GCF_018294505.1 Triticum aestivum | reverse complement strand
CAGCTCTTTTTTTAACAAAGGCCACTGCGACCATCTTGACCGAAGCCACGTTCGAGTCATGGATGGGAGCACCTAAGTTTCAAAAGAGAGGTGAGGTTTTCTCATGCAAATTTATAGCTTTACAGAACACTAATGGACAGGAGGTAAAATTATCGATTTGGCTTGCCGGGGATCGCTGTGCGGTGCAATCTTCTCGTTCTTTGTCAAAGTCAAGTTCACGGCAGGAACCTGCAACTTCATGTAGATGAGAATGAATGTAGGATGCGATCCTATCTATATGCATATGCAAATGCTCATGAAATGCTTATGCAGTGATCTGGGTGTGCTCGTGCATGCATGCAATCTTAGTTGGGGCCCCCTACAGCGCTTCTTTATTTTCTCTTGCACGGGGTCATCGCCCCGGCTTTGTACAAGGGGTTATATGCAGCTAAGGCAAGGCCTGTACAAAAGGGTGACTGCCGGGCCCTCGCGCCTTATGGGTAGTACTTACGGAGATGCTCAATATTCCATGAGTTTTGCAACTGAGTGCCATTTTCGGTCTCCAAACGGACTGCGCCGGGTTTGGTGACTTGTACCACCCGGTAAGGGCCTTTCCACTTTGGTGATAGCTTGTTTGTACCCTTGGCGGACTGAACGCGCCTAAGGACATGGTCACCTTCCTCAAAACACCGGGCATGAACCCTGCGAATATGATAGCGACGCAGGGCTTGCTGGTAGCGTGCAGCACGTGTAGCAGCCTGGAGACGGTTCTCCTCGAGTAGCACAACATTGTCACGCCGGTGCTGATCTTGCGCTACTTCATCGTAGGTGTCCCGTAAATGAGTTCCGTGGGGATAACTGCTTCTGCCCCGTAGACCAGGGAGAAGGGAGTCTGCCCGGTAGCTCGATTAGGTGTCGTTCTGTGGGACCAGAGAACTACCTGCTTCCAGAATCTTCAGTATTTCAATTCTTACCACTTCTTTCATCTTAGGATTTAAACGTCATTGGTGATCAACAACGGGTTTAGCATCAGGTTCCATATTAAGTTTGTGCTGCCAGAGAGTGGGACTAATGCCCTTTAAATCATCATGAGTATACCCAATAGCAGCTCGGTGCTTCTTTGGAACCTTTAATAATCTTTCTTCTCCATGTTCTGAAAGGTTAGCACTAATAATAACATGATATATCTTTTTCTCATCAAGGTTAGCATATTTCGAAGTGTTTGGCAATTATTTTATTTCAAACACAGGATCAGCTTTAGGTGGAGGAGGACCTCCTAGAGTTTCAATAGGCAAATTGTGTTTAAGCAGAGGACGTTGTTCAAAGAAATCTTATCTATTTCATTTCTTTCATGCATATGCATATCATTTTCATGGTCTAGCAAATATTGTTCTAGTGGATAAGTAGGAGGAACAGCAATAGAAGCAAGAGCAATTACTTCATCCTCACTAGGAATTTCTTTCTTATGATGTTTTCTACTAAACTTAGAAAAATTAAACTCATGAGACTCATCACCAAAACTAACACCGACAATTTGTTTCTCGCAATCTATTTTAGCATTAACGGTGTTCAAGAAAGGTCCACCAAAGATAATGGGGCAAAAGTCATCTTGTGGGGAACCAAGAATAAGAAAATCAGTAGGGTATTTTATTTTCCCACACAAGTCTTCATCATCTCTAATAATCCCAAGTGGTGTGATGGTGTCTCTATTAGCAAGTTTAATAGTAACATCTATGTCTTCTATCTCAGTGGGTGCCATATCATTCATAATTTCTTAATATAAGGTAAAAGGAATAGCACTCACGCTGGCACCTTTGTCACATAAGCCATGTTAATAGTGATCTCCTATCTTAACTGAGACAACTGGCATGCCAACAATGTGTCTATGTTTACCTTTTTCATCGGGTTTGGCAATTCTAGCAGGTTCATCACAGAAGTAAATAACATGCCCATCTATATTTTCAACCAGGAGATCTTTAACCATAGCAACACTAGGTTCTACATTGATTTGTTCAGCTGCTTTAGGTGTTCTAATGTGACTTTTATTGACCATAATTGAAACTTTAGCATGTTCCTTTATCCTTACAGGAAAAGGTGGGTTTTCAATGTAAGTACTAGGGACAACTGGATCAATATTATAAATAATAGTTTCATCTTTAGCTATTACCGGTTCTTTAATTTCTTCTTTAATAGGTGGGTGATATTTAAACCACTTCTCCTTAGGGAGATCAACATGAGTAGCAAATGATTCACAAAAGGAGGCTACTATCGCAGAGTCAAGTCCATATTTAGTGCTAAACTTTTGAAAAGCATCAGTATTCATAAAATATTTAACACAATCATACTTAAGCTTAATACCTGACTCTTTACCTTCATCTAGTTCACAATCTTCAGAGTTGCGTTTAATTCTTTCTAAAAGATCCCACCTGAATTCAATAGTCTTCTTCATAAAGGAACCAGTACAAGAAGTATCAAGCATGGAACGATCATCATGAGAAAGCAGAGCATAAAAATTTTGAATGATAATTTCTCTTGAGAGCTCATGATTGGGGAATGAATATAACATTGACTTAAGCTCCCCCAAGCTAGAGCGATACTTTCTCCTTCACGAGGCCAAAAATTATATATGTAATTCCGATCACGACGAACTAGATGCATAGGATAATTATTTTTTGTGAAACTCCAATTTCAATCATTTCGAATTCCAAGATCCAATATCACCGCATAGCCTATACCATGGCAATGCTTTTCCCTTCAAAGATAAAGGGAAAACCTTCTTCTTAGCTTCATCTCCGGGTAAACCTGCAAGCTTAAATAATCCACAAATTTCCTCCACATATATCAAGTGCATATCAGGATGTTCGGTTCCATGTCCTGCATAAGGATTAGCTAGCAGTTGTTCTATCATACCCTAAGGAATTTCATAGCCAATATTTTCAGTAGGTGCAGTAGGTTGAGGGGTGACTAATTGTGGTTCCGCTCGAGGTGAAGATACCCCGAACAAACCCCTCAAAGGATTGTTTCCATAGTAACAAGTGACAGTAAAGTTCAGCATGTAGTAATAATTTTTCCTTACCAATTTCCACTTACCAAGAGCGCTTCACTCCCCAGCAACGGCGTCAGAAAAGAGCCTTGATTACCCACAAGTATAGGGGATCAATCGTAGTCCTTTCGATAAGTGAGAGTGTCGAACCCAACGAGGAGCAGAACGAAATGCCAAGTAATTTTCAGCAAGGTATTCTCTGCAAGCACTGAAATTATAAGTAACGAGTAGTTTGAGAGCAAGATAATTTATAACAAGCAAGTAACGGTAACAGTAACAAAAGTGCGGCAAGGTAGCCCAATCCTTTTGAGGCAAAGGACAGGCCAAAACGGCCTCTTATGATAAGCAAAGCGTTATTGAGGGTACATGGGAATTTCATCTAGTCAGTTTCATCATGTTGTTTGATCTCTGTTCGCTACTTTGATAATTTGATATGTGGGTGGACCGGTGCTTAGGTGCTGTGCTTACTTGAACAAACCTCCTACTTATGATTAGCCCCCTCGCATGCATCCGCAACTACGAGAAAAGTATTAAGAATAAATTCTAACCATAACATTAAACTTTTGGATCCAAATCAGTCCCTTACGGAATAGCGTATAAATTAGGGTTTAAGCTTTTATCACTCTCGCAACCCATCATCTAATAACTACTCCACAATGCATTCCCTTAGGCCCAAATATGGTGAAGTGTCATGTAGTTGATGTTCACATGACACCACTAAGGGAATCACAACATACATACCATCAAAATATCGAACACATATAAAATTCACATGATTACTTGCAACAAGATTTCTCCCGTGACCTCAAGAACAAAGGTAACTACTCATAAATAATAATCATGCTTAAGATCAGAGGGGTATTAAATAGCATAATGGATCTGAAAATATAATCTTCCACCAAATAAACTATATAGTAATCAACTACAAGATGTAATCAACTCTACTAGTCACCCACAAGTACCAATCTATAGCTCCGGTACAAAGATTGAACACAAGAGATTAACTAGAGTTTGAGAGGAGATGGTGTTGTTGAAGATGTTGATGGAGATTGCCCTCCCCAAGATGGGAGAGTTGTTTCTGATGTTGAAGACGATGATTTCCCCCTCCGGAAGGGAAGTTCCCCGGGCGGAATCGCTCTGCCGGAGGGCAAAAGTGCTCCTGCCCAAGTTTCACCTCGAGACGGCGGCGCTTCATCCCGAAATTCCTATCCTTTTTTTTCTAGGTCAAAATGACTTATATACCATAAGAGGGGCACCGGAGGTGGCCCGAGGAGGGCAGAACCCACCAGGGCGTGCCTGGGCCTCCTGGCGCCCAGGTGGGTTATGACCACCTAGTAGCCCCCCTCTGGTACTTATTGGCTCCAATATTTCTTATATATTCCATAAAAAATCTTCGTAAAGTGTCAGCTTATTTGGAGTTGTGCAGAATAGATAGCCTGACGTAGCTTTTTCAGGTCCGGAATTCCAGCTGCCGGTATTCTCCCTCTTTGTGTGTACCTTGAATATTATGAGAGAAAAGGCATTAGAAATACTCCAAAAAGCATTATTATACACAAAAACAATGTAAATACAGTAGGTAAACATGATGCAAAATGGACGTATCAAGCCACGCGCGACTTCAGGGCACATAAGACCGGCACCTGCTTGGCACGATCTACATCAACACGACATGCCGCGAGCGGCCGGCCACGCGTACGAGCGCGTCAACACCGAACCGGCGACATAAGTGTGAGATCTAATCTACATCGATCCATGCTGCCGGGACTCCAGCCTTCACCAACCGGCTTCGTCGACCCAACAAAGACTTCTTCATGCGCATGACGCACACACCGCGTCCGAACGCGCTTCGTCGCCGCCCACGTACTGCTGCATCGCACTACTAGGAAATACCTTACACACCGAAGCTTATCAGTAGCGCGGTCTAAAAAGGGGGGGCCACTGCTAATTAGTAGTAGCGAGGGGTAAAAAACCAGCGCTACTACTAAGTTGATAGTAGTAGCCAAAGGTATAAACCCGCGCTGCTACTAAGTGATCTCCACCATGTCCCCGAAACAGGCCATAGTAGTAGCGAGGGGTATAAAACCTGCACTACTACTAAGTAAGTAGCTGTAGCGCAAGAAAGACCCCACGCTATTACTAAGCGTGTCCACTACTGCACCATCCACCCTGGCCCGATCCACTCCCACCCCACCACTCTCTCTCTAATCCCTAAAAAAACTCTCTCAACGAACTCACCTGTTCCTCGGTCCACCCCACCCCGGCTCCTCTCCCCACGATCTCCTCGCCGCTGCCCCCACCCATGCCGGCCGGTTCCGGCGAGCACTGGCCGCGCGCAACACTCCCCCAAGCTCCGCCCCTCCCTCCCCTCTATGTTATTTGGCTAGGGTTTCTTGCCCTCTCTCTCTCTCTCTCTCTCTCTCTCTCTCTCTCTCGCGACCTCTCTGCCCCCGCCTCCGGTCTACCTCGCCGCCGCTGCCGCCAGAGGTAGCTCCTTCTCCGTTCCTTCCCCTTCCTCCTCTGCCCGCCCTTCTCTCTCCTCCTTCCTACCGGCGGCCGGCGATGGGCGCGGACGAGGAGGAGCACCAGTCCCCCGCGCGGAAGCGCGAGCACGAGGAGGGGGAGGAGCCCGCGGACGCTGACGAGAAGCGCCCGCGCGGGGCGAACGAGTCAGAGGGCGCCTCACTGCTGGGCTCGCAAACTACATGAACAAGGAGGAGGAGGAGCGCGGGGCTCCGAGGGGCACGCAAATAGCTGGCCCCGGGAGGAGGAGGAGGAGGAAGACGATGAGGAGGGCTCCGGAGAGGCATCCCAGGCAGGTCGAGCTGCCCCTACCTCGACACCGTCAACCAACTAGCTTCGATCTAGCCATGTCCTTAGCGGCAGCAATAGATTCGTTGTCGATCTACACACAAGCTCCCAGTTTCTGGTCATCTGTAGTCTGCACTAAACTCAGGTCAAAATTGACTCCTATTACACTTACTTTCAGTCCAGCCTAATCACTTCATGTAACTTAACTAGGATAAAATTATGTCTGAACAATTTAGCACACAGATGTCACAGCGTTTGATCTCCCAGGGGAAACCATGCTCTTAGCACTATGCTGGGATGCACTTTTGTTCTTAAACTAGAGTTCTTCCTGTGCAGTATGCTTCCCCAAGTGGATATATATATATTCCCCAAATGTTCAGAATTACGCCTTGGTCTTAGCAAAGTCGAAAATTACGCCTTGCTTATAGGAATTCAGAATTGGAGATCTACCTCAATTGGCTGCTCTGCCTACTCATTGCACCATACATTCAGATGCCACATATTTTATTCACATTTTGCATTATACGTGTAGAACGGAATGTCTGAAGAAGCATCTGCAAGTATTAGTGCCAGAGGGACTGAACAAACTTGAAATCATTGTTGTGCGATTCGAAGAGAAGATTTATACTGCAGCGACCAGTCAGGTAATTTAATCCGTCTTGGCGGCTACTCGAAGCATAGCACAGTTTATTTTATTTTTAGTTATGGGGTTCAAACAAGGTTTATGGGCTAATAATAGAGCATAACTGTCTCCAAATGTAGTAGAGGATACTTTTTAAGTTATGTTAAGT
Source organism: Triticum aestivum (assembly GCF_018294505.1). Taxonomy (NCBI): domain Eukaryota; kingdom Viridiplantae; phylum Streptophyta; class Magnoliopsida; order Poales; family Poaceae; genus Triticum; species Triticum aestivum. The sequence goes on along the minus strand of NC_057808.1, from coordinate 13,254,426 downwards.
ACCATGTATAACTATGATTCAAATGTTAAAAGCTGAAGCAACTGCTGTCAGAGTTTCACATCTCAGGTTGTCGAAATAAGATAGTGCTCTGTAGTGCATTCTGATTCAGCCGGGTACCCAGGAGCCCCACCAACCTGCAGTAATTATTCATCCCATTGTCGACAATTACAAGATGGGACCCAACTTCAAAAGAGGCCAGATGGTTTCTCCACACCGCGGAACATCACGGTGGCATTTCCTTGTAAATTTCAGTGTTGCACTGTTTAATCAGCTGATCTCATTCTAATAATTTAGTGATGGTGGTACCGAGTATAGAGCACAGAGTACAGACACATGTGCAAAGCTTAGGCAGAATCAATGGCTGGGACTGGGAGATGGTCGTCGTAAGTACCTTCGCATTGAATTCTAGCAGCGAAGCCTCTTCATTTCGAATAGTGATGTAGCCCGTATTGGTAAACTAGCTCTTTGCATGTGCTAGTACCTAACGATCTCATCCTTGAGCACAGTAGTTTTGGGTTTCTATAGTTCCAAGGGGATTCAGAGTTCCACCTCTAAGTATTTGGATCTTATCTAACCATGCTCTGAGATTTAGATGTGTTGGGGAATGGGGATTGCTAGTTCATGCTGGGTAATCAGAATAATGTTTGGGTTTTCCTCATGGATGTCGGACACTATTTACAGTATGTTAAATGCAGACAATGTTGTTGATTTATGAGAATTATTTATTTATCTAGTGATCCCCAATTGTATATCTGTCCCTATGAATGCAAATGCCGAGCCATGTTCCACTTTTACTGCTCTACATTATATTTTCACTGCCCGAAGGGGTTAGTATGCTCCTTGTCTTTTTCACTGATTGTCTTTTTCATTGGCATGCACCGCATTACTTTTCCATGTCATTCGTCTGAAGAATCTGAAGTTTTTGAACCTTTGTTGGTAATGCTGCAGGGTTCTGGTGGCGATGCCGACGGTCGTCGAGAGGTTCGTGGACTGGACGGTGTCGTGGCTGCCGATGTACGGAGAGGCCAAGCTGCTGCTCATCATCTACCTCTGGCACCCCAACACACGGGTAAGCAGTCGGTCAGACAACCCGAGCCCGAGAGATGATCAACATTTCATATATACTTGATTCGGTATGTGGCCAATTCTGAATCTGGATCTTAATGGTGTTCGGATTTCAGGGTGCGGGTCACATCTATGATGGCTTCCTCCATCCGCTGGTGCCGTGGCACGAGGCCTACATCGACCGGGGCCTGCTTGAGCTGAGGGCTAGGGCGAGGGACGTGACAGCGTCACAACTCAAGGTGGTGGCTGCCATCGGTCAAGTGTGGCTCGTCGAGACTGCCCGCTGTGTTTCGTCGCAGTTGCAGGTTGCGAGATCAGGCTGGGAAGGCGCCACGCATTGGCGAGTGAGCGAATTTTTGGATCGGACCATAACAACGTGTCTCAGTCTCTGACGTCTAGAAGTATTGGTAAAGTTTTGAATTTGCATGGCAAGAACCACTTGCGTAGGTAGCTGACATGCACAACACTGTGTTTACACTCTTACTTATGTAAAAGATATGAATTATACACGAGTTGACTCTACAATGAGGAACTATCATAGTAGATACGACAATTGTGTGATAGAATGGAGTTGATTGATTTTATTTTTTCAATTTCTAATAAGTTAGTAGTAGCGTGGGAAAAACTGCTCGCTACTAGTATTTAGGATGGGAAAGGTGTGACAGCTCCCGGGTGCAGGGACACCCTCATGAACAGTAACTTCAAAACAATATTAAAAAAATCGAAAAAATCTGAAATTTTGGGGGATCAAATATGATCAAACATTTGATGTTCTTGCGAATTTTCAGCGAGAAATAACACTCGAGGAGCCCACACCGAAAAAAACAAAATTACTGCTCAAAAGTACACATAACTTTGAACACTAATTTTGTTTTTTTTGTGAGGGCTCCACAAATGTTTTTTGATGCTAAAACTTTGCATGAACGTTAAATGTCTGATCAGACTTCATCCCTCAAAGTTTCAGATTTTTTTGACTTTTTTTTCATATCGTTTTAAATTTACTGTTCATGAGGGTGCCCCTGCACCCGGGAGCTGAAAGTCTAGTCTCATTTAGGATACTAGTGGTGTTGGTATTACAGACATGCTACTACTATTTCATTAGTAGTAGCGCGGGTACGAAATAGCAGTAGCGTGGGTGGCACACGCTATTCCTAACAAAGTTAGCAGTAGCGCGGGTTTAATCTACGCTACTACTAACTATTAGCTGTAGCGCGATACTAGTAACGCGGGTACCCGCGCTGCTAAGAGCGATTTTACCCACGCTGCTAGTAGCCTTTTTCATAGAAGCCTTTTTCCTAGAAGCGTCGGCCTCCAGGGTTCGTGCGCATGGGCGCAGGGCAGGATCAAGGCGCGGCACACGCCATCTCCATCCATGCATCCGGCTTCCGCCACGCGCCAGGCGCGTTCGGTCTGCACCGACCCAGTCGCAGATAACGGGAGGGCCAATATTCCGCGCGCACGACATCGAGTCCACCGCGCAATAGGACGTCTGCCGGCTGCGCATCTGTTGCGGGTCTTCTGCACTGAAGCTTCCACGACATCGTCTACACCGAGCCAACGACCTTCACCAACAACGCCACCTCTCCATCGACCCTCTGCCACTTCATCAAGCCACCTCTCCATCGACCGTCTGCCACTTCATCAAGCTGTAGGACTACATCAGGACCAACAAAACAAATCTTTATCAAGGACATCTCGGGATGCAATCACCACATGCTCTCTTCACACGCCAGGCAAGTGTGGAATGAGACGCAATTCTTCATCGACTTCTCCGAGGCGACACGTCATCAACACATCATCGCCGCGAAGGACGCCTTCAAGCGACATCATCATTGACACGCTGCTGTGACGTCATTGCCGACACTTCATCGTCAAGGTCTTCATGAACGTGGTCTTCATAAACATCTTCGGCAACACACCGCTGCTGCCACTTCACAAGATGGACAACTAGCGTTCTCTGACAGACTTTTCTGCAAGACGCGACATCGACGACGGCAATGACCGCGTCACGGCGACGGCATCGACCGCGTCGTCCTTGATGATACGACTGCATCGACACAGCGTCACTCTAGTAACTACCCCTACACGCCCACACGGTTCTAGCAAAACCAATGTGTGCTCGATGGGTTTCCTCCTGTCCTGCCAAAATTGGTGGACTCATCTTCTTCGGCACCCTCTGACATCCGCAAGGTTCATCATCGACGACTGTAGCTCCGTCATTTACAACATAGCGCAATTTTTTCCGCCTCCGGCTTTATGCGGCTTCATCATCCACAACGACTACATCATCAACCACGACTACCTCGACCTGGCTACATCAACATCGAAATATAGGGTTATGTCTACAGCAACATCTCAGCAACAACTCTAATCAACAGCGTCCGCGTCGTCAACAGCGTTCATGCCACTCCCGCTGTGAATGTGGGAGGGAAGATAGGAGCGACAAGGAAGGCACCAGAAGGGGACGCAGTCACCACCCTAGGTGCCGACCCATCAGAGACGCGGTTGATGATGGCGTAGTGGAGAAGACAACAGAAGCATAAGACTTCAAATTGAGCCGCAGTCGTCCGCTTCACTCACACTACGACTGAGGGGGAATGTTAGAAGTATAAACGTGTTAGTTAGGGATTAGGATAGATAGAGATTGATTTGGTTTAAACCAACAATGACTTGCCTTGTACTCTTATATATACCCCATATGAGATTCAGATCAATACAACATACAATAACACAATATTAGCATCCTACAGTTTCCACAAACATAGTAGAGCTAAAAACTAATGAACTGAAGACGACCTCAATTAGGATCGTATGAACCTCTCAGCGGTCGTGGAGGACAACTATCATGTACATATTGTCGCCAACGTTCGTCTTGATTGTAAGTCGGACATCCGTAACAACCTCAAGTCCAGTTTTCAGGAGAAACTTCTTGCATCAATGCTTTAACAAGATGCAGCCATCATGTTCTTGTTGGTTATACCCAACACTACAAAAAAAAACATCCGTGGCATTTTGGGTCGAACGGATTTTTTTTCCTGTCATGCTTGTGACACTCGATAATTGTGACAAAACCCGGTATCATTATAGATGTGGTGGGCTCCTAGTTCCATGACAAAAAATCATGACAGAAAATGGGCTTTTCATCCTGGGCGGGCCGGAGACGCAGCTGCTTGACATTCTTTGGGCCGTCCATGACGGAAAAAACTGTGGTAGAAGCGAGGGCGAGAACAATATCGGGAGTTCCCGGTTACGATGAGTGGCCGGGGGCCGAGCGATGCGCGTTTCTCTCGTACACGTACGCACGTGTGTGCGAGGCATTGCGCTCTAGCTGAACCCGAGCGAGGCGTTGGGCTCTAACTGAACTCGAGCGATCGATCCCTTGCTGTTAACTGAACCCGAGTGATTCCTTCGCTACTGCTGCTAACTGAAGCCGATCAAACCCTGTTGCCTCCTTCCCTTGATGAACAGTGATCGTTGTTGGGGGGGGGGGCTTGGATGAACAGTTCCCGATGGGGGGTTGGATGAACAGGACACCGTGGTAGTAGAGGCTGTTGCCGCTGGATGAACAGGACCCCGATCGAGCCGGTTGGGGGGTGGATGAAAATGACCCCGTGGAGGGCTGGATGAACAGGACCCCTTGGAGGGCGGGTTCAACAGTAGCCGGTGGAGGGCTGGATGAACAGTAGCCCGTGGAGGGGTGGTTGAACAGGACCCCGTGGAGAGGGCTGGTTGAACAATAGCCGGTGGAGGCTGGATGAACAGGAGCCCGTGGATGAACAGTGTAGGTGGAGGCTGGAGAAGGTCGATGGTGGATGAACAGTAGCCCGTGGAGGCTGGAGGAGGTCGACGGTGGAGATGAACAGTATCTCGTGGAGTCCCGTTTTGCGGTACGCCACACCCCTCCCAATAAACAGGACCCCTGTTTCGACCATAGCGCTCCAACACAAGGCTGTTTCCTCTGTTTTGCGGTACGCCAGACCCGTCCCGATGAACAGGATCCCGTTTCGACCGTGGCCGGTCGAACACAAGGCCGTTTCCTCCGTTCTGCGGTACGCCAGGTCTCGTTTCAATCGGTTGTTCTATCCAAGCCGGTTGGCTCCCGATGAACACGATGCGACGCAACATTCTCTGTTTTGACCCAGAAATGTACACGAGCCCTGGCCGTACGTATGTGGCCGTATTTACTTTCTTGCACCCTGGCCGCAGTACGTACGTGTACACGATATTAACGGGACTGTGTGACATGCTACGTGCATGCCTCTACTACGACACGTGCCCTTCCTTACACGGCCACGGTTCATCGCTGCAGCCTGCAGACAGACCGATCGACCAGTATGTACGTACACGTTTCGCGACCAGAATGACAACGCTATGTATGCTTCGACCAGGTGGGTCTCGACTGTCAGGCACTTCGTTGCGTGTGAAGATGTACCTGGTGGGTCCCAGCAGTTAGGGAGCGAATCATTTTTTTGCCCGTAATATGGACGCACTTCCTTGCATGCGAAGATGTAGCTGGTGGGTCCCGGCAGTCAGGGGGGAAATGTTTTTTTTCGAAATCCGGTGGCCCGTCCGGTGGGTCCCTGCTGTCAGGTGGAGGAATCATTATTTTGCGCGTAATAAGGAGTCACTTCCTTGTTGCGGCCGTGGACCCAGCTGTCAGCCTCTCCACGTACAGTACTCTTCCGATGGAAGTCGTTCGTTGACCACATTGACCACGCCGCACCGAGAGCACCAAGGCGGTGGACGATGACGAGGCCTAGGAAGGGGACGATGCGCAGCTAGGGAAGACGCGGCAGTGGAAGCCCACGTGAAGAGGAGTATGAGGGTTCACTGGTTCGGCTGCGGTGTGAGGCTGCCGTACGTACGTATGTGGCCATATTTACTTTCTTGCACCCTGGCCGATGTACGTACATGTACACGATATTAACGGGACTGTGTGACATGCTACGTGAGTGCCTCTACTACGACACGTGCCCTTCCTTATACGGCCAGGGTTCATCGCTGCAGCCTGCAGACAGACCGATCGACCAGTATGTACGTACACGTTTCGCTACCAGAATGACAACGCTACGTACGCTTCGACCAGCTGGGTCTCGACTGTCAGGCACTTCGTTGCGTGCGAAGATGTACCTGGTGGGTCCCAGCAGTTAGGGAGTGAATCATTTTTTTGCCCATAATATGGACGCACTTTCTTGCGTGCGAAGATGTAGCTGGTGGGTCCCAGCAGTCAGGGGGGAAATGTTTTTTTCGCGAAATTCGGTGGCCCGTCCGGTGGGTCCCTTCTGTCAGGTGGAGGAATCATTATTTTGCGCGTAATAAGGAGGCACTTCCTTGTTGCGGCCGTGGACCCAGCTGTCAGCCTCTCCACGTACAGTACTCTTCCGATGGAAGTCGCTCGTTGACCACATTGACCACACCGCACCGAGAGCACCAAGGCGGTGGACGACGACGAGGCCTAGGAAGGGGACGATGCGGAGCCAGGGAAGACACGGCAGTGGAAGCCCACGCGGAGAGGAGTACGAGGGTTCACTGGTTCGGCTGCGGTGTGAGGCTGCCGTCGCCGCAGAATAACAAGGGGTGTGGGTGAGTGGATGGCCTGGCCAGCAGTGGGAGTAGTAGGGGGCGGTGAGGCCTCTGCGGCATCACAGCCGGCCATGGGAGGCAGGAGCACGCGGCACGACCGGAGCTGGTTTGGGCGGCTGAAGCAAGAAGACCAGAGGTTGAAGAAGCACTACGGCCGTTGGATGGACATCGTACGGTCACTGGCGCTAGAATCATTCATATTGACTAAGTTGAGAAAGCCCCCCATCCGCGTCAACTTAGTAGGCCCACAAGTCAGCCTCCCATATGGTGGGTCCCAACTAGCAGGGGGAGTATTCATTTTTTTGTGCGTAATAAGGAAGCACTTCCTTGCGTGCGAAGATATAGCTGGTGGGTCCGAGCTATCAGCGGTGGGAACATTTTTTTCACGAAATACAGAGGCCCTTCAGGTGGGTCCCAGATGTGAGGTGGAGGAATCATTATTTTGCGCGTAATAAGGAGGCATTTCCTTGTGTGCGGCTGCGGACCCAGCTGTCAGCCTCTCCACGTACCGTCCACTTTCGATGGATGTTGTTCGTTGAACACGTTGACCACGCCGCGCCGAGAGCACCAGGGCGGTGGACGACGGTGAGGCCTACGAAGGGAATGACGCGGAGCCGGGGAAGACACGACAGTGGCTGCTGATACGTCTTCGTCGTATCTACTTTTCCAAACACTTTTGCCCTTGTTTTGGACTCTAACTTGCATGATTCGAATGGAACTAACCCAGACTGACACTGTTTTCAGCAGAATTGCCATGGTGTTATTTATGTGCAGAAACAAAAGTTCTCGGAATGACCTGAAACTCCACGGAACTTATTTTTGGAACATATTAAAAATATTGGCGAAAGAATCAAGGCTAGGGGGCCCACCACCTGTCCACAAGGGTGGGGGGCGCGCCCCCCTGCCTCGTGGGCCCCCTGTTGCTCCACCGACCTCAACTCCAACTCCATATATTCGTGTTCGGGGAGAAAAAATCAGAGAGAAGGATTCATCGCGTTTTACGATACGGAGCCACCGCCAAGCCCTAAAACCTCTCGGGAGGGCTGATCTAGAGACCGTTCAGGGCTCCGGAGAGGGGAATCCGTCGCCATCGTCATCATCAACCATCCTCCATCACCAATTTCATGATGCTCACCGCCGTGCGTGAGGAAGTCCATCGTAGGCTTGCTGGACGGTGATGGGTTGGATGAGATTTATCATGTAATCAAGTTAGTTTTGTTAGGGTTTGATCCCTAGTATCCACTATGTTCTGAGATTGATGTTGCTATGACTTTGCTATGCTTAATGCTTGTCACTAGGGCCCGAGTGCCATGATTTCAGATCTGAACCTATTATGTTTTCATGAATATATGTGAGTTCTTGATCCTATCTTGCAAGTCTATAGTCACCTACTATGTGTTATGATCCGGCAACCCTGAAGTGATAATAATCGGGACCACTCCCGGTGATGACCATAGTTTGAGGAGTTCATGTATTCACTATGTGTTAATGCTTTGGTCCGGTAGTCTATTAAAAGGAGGCCTTAATATCCCTTAGTTTCCGCTAGGACCCCGCTGCCACGGGAGGGTAGGACAAAAGATGCCATGCAAGTTCTTTTCCATAAGCACGTATGACTATATTCGGAATACATGCCTACATTACATTGATGAATTGGAGCTAGTTCTGTGTCACCCTATGTTATGATTGTTACATGATGAACCGCATCCGGCATAATTCTCCATCACCGATCCAATGCCTACGAGCTTTTCACATATTGTTCTCCGCTTATTTACTTTTCCGTTGCTACTGTTACAATCACTACAAAACCCAAAAATATTACTTTTGCTACCGTTACCATTACTTCCATATTACTTTGCTACTAAATACTTTGCTGCAGATACTAAGTTATCCAGGTGTGGTTGAATTGACAACTCAACTGCTAATACTTGAGAATATTCTTTGGCTCCCCTTGTGTCGAATCAATAAATTTGGGTTGAATACTCTACCCTCGAAAACTGTTGCGATCCCCTATACTTGTGGGCTATCAAGACTATTTTCTGGCGCCGTTGCCGGGGAGCATAGCTCTATTCTTTGAGTCACTTGGGATTTATATCTGCTGGTCACTATGAAGAACTTGAAAGACGAGAAAAAAAATTATCCCTCAACTACGAGGGGAGGTAAGGAACTGCCATCTAGCTCTGCACTTGATTCACCTTCTGTTTTGAGTAAGCTTGCGACACCTAAACCTGCTTCTGCTATTCATTCTGATATGTCACATGTTATTGATGATGCCACTTCTGCTATGCATGATACTTATGATGAAACTACTTCTATGCTTGATACTACTGTGCCACTTGGTGAATTTCTTGATGAACAACTTGCTAGGGCTAGAGAGAATGAAATTATTGAAACTGATAATATTGAAGATAGTGATGATGAAGACTCTCCCCCTAATAAATATGAATTGCCTGTTGTGCCTGAGGGCTATGTTATGGATGAAGAAACTAAAAGAGACTTTCTTGCTTGCAATGATAGAAGTGATGTTAAGAAATTATTAGCTAAGCTTAAACAAAAAACTCTAAATGCTAGAATGAAATATGATTCTGCTTATGCTACTTCACCTATCTTTGTTACTAATAAGGATTAGGAATTCTCTATTGATCCTGATATAATTACTTTGGTTGAATCTGATCCTTTTTATGGCTATGAATCTGAAACTGTTGTGGCACATCTTACTAAATTAAATGATATAGCCACCCTGTTCACTAATGATGAGAGAACTTGCTACTTTTATATCCTTAAAATATTTCCGTTCTCATTAAAGGGTGACGCTAAGATATGGTTTAATTCTCTTGATCCTGGTTGTGTGCGTCGTCCCCAGGATATGATTTATTATTTCTCTGCTAAATATTTCCCTGCTCATAAGAAACAAGCTGCCTTAAGGGAAATATATAATTTTGTGCAAATTGAAAAAGAGAGTCTCCCACAAGCTTGGGGGAGGCTTCTCCAATTACTTAATGCTTTGCCTGATCATCCTCTCAAGAAAAATGAAATACTTGATATCTTTTATAATGGACTAACTGATGCTTCCAGAGACTACCTGGATAGTTGTGCTGGTTCTGTTTTCAGGGAAAGAACACCGGATGAAGCTGAAATTCTATTGAATAATATGTTGACTAATGAAAATAATTGGACACTTCCTGAGCCCACTCCTAAGCCAACTCCGAAGAAGAGGGGTGTTCTATTTCTCTGTCCTGAAGATATGCAAGAGGCAAAGAAATCAATGAAAGAAAAAGGTATAAAAGCTGAAGATGTGAAGAATTTACCTCCTACTGAAGAAATACATGGTCTTAATTTACCGCCTGTTGAAGAAATTCATCACGTATTGAAGAAACTCATGGTCTTGATAACCCGACACAGGTAGTAAAGGTAAGTTCTCTCTATAGATATGATAAAGCTGAGATCCCTCCTACTAAGTTTGCTAGCCAATGTTTGGATGAGTTTGATAACTTTATGGTTAAGCAAGAAGACTTCAATGCTTATTTTGGTAGACAATTGAAACAAAATGCTTATATGATTGAACACTTGGGTGATTATATGTCTAGAGTTAAAGGTGAACTTAAACTCATTAGTAAACATGCTTCTATGGTCACCACTCAAGTAGAACAAGTACTTAAAGCTCAGAATGATTTGCTCAATGAATTGAATAGTAAGAATAATGAGTATGATGTTAGAGTGGCTACTAGAACTAGTAAAATGACTCAGGAACCTTTGTATCCTGAAGGCCATCCTAAGAGAATTGAGCAGGATTCTCAAAGAAATAATGTTGATGCACCTAGTCCTTCTAAAAAGAAGAAAAACAAAAATTATAGGACCTTGCATGCTTCTAGTGAACCTATTGCTGAAACACCTGAGAATCCTAATGATATTTCTATTTCTGATGCTGAAACACAATCTGGTAATGAACATGAACCTAATGAAAATGTTAATGATAATGTTCATGATGATGCTCAACCTAGTAATGATAATGATGTAGAAATTGAACCTGTTGTTGATCTTGATAACCCACAATCAAAGAATCAACGTTATGATAAGAGAGACTTTGTTGCTAGGAAACACGGTAAAGAAAGGGAACCATGGGTTCAGAAACCCATGCCTTTTCCTCCTAAACCATCCAAGAAAAAGGATGATGAGGATTTTGAGCGCTTTGCTGAAATGATTAGACCTATCTTTCTTGCGTATACAATTAACTGATATGCTCAAAATGAATCCTGATGCTAAGTATATGAAAGAAATTGTTACTAATAAAGGAAGATACCGGAAGATGAAATTTCCACCATGCTTGCTAATTATACTTTTAAGGGTGGAATACCAAAGAAACTTGGAGATCCAGGAGTACCAACTATACCATGCTCCATTAAAAGAAACTATGTTAAAACTGCTTTATGTGATCTTGGAGCCGGTGTTAGTGTTATGCCTCTCTCTTTATATCGTAGACTTGATTTGAATAAGTTGACACCTACTGAAATATATTTGCAAATGGACGATAAATGAACTGCTATACCTGTCGGTATTTGTGAGGATGTGCCTGTTCTGGTTGCAAACGTTACTATTTTAACGGACTTTGTTATTCTTGATATTCCCGAGGACGATAGTATGTCTATTATTCTTGGAAGACCCTTTTTGAATACTGCAAGGGCTGTTATTGATTGCAACAAACGCAATGTCACTTTTCATCTTAATGGTAATGAGCATACGGTACACTTTCCGAGGAAACAACCTCAAGTCCACAGTATCAATTCTATTGGAAAAATTCCATCAATTATTTTTGGAGGTTTTGAATTTCCTCTCCCTACTGTCAAGAAGAAATATGATATTCTTATTATTGGGGACGTGCATATCCCCGTTGAGGTAACATAGTGTTATTCGAAATTTCTCCAGTTTCATGTTATTCGGAATGAGTTTGTTAACAAGACTTGATCAACCTTGTTAGTAGATTCCTTTTGATGAGCATGAGATGGATGAAACTAGAAGGCACAACCTTCTGTACCTTCCTTTTACTTTCTGTTTTTAGTTGTAATAAAGTAAAAATAGTATTTTTCTGTCTGTTTTCTGAATTATCCGTGCAATATAAAAATACCCCGAAAATAATAGTTCTCCAAATGCCCTGCCAATTTAATATGATTTTTTCTGGAATATTTGAGAATATCTGGCACTGAGAACACATAAGGGGGAGCAAGCACCTGGCCACGAGGGTCCAGGGCGCGCCCACCCCTACAGGGCGCGCCCCCCTGCCTCGTGGGCCCACGGTGGCTCCCCTCCACTTATTCTTGCACCCACACACTTCTTCTTCCTCCCAAAAAAATCACCATCCAGCTCAAGCACGAGTTCTAGCTCATTTTGCTGCGATTTTATATCTCCTTGCTCAAAGCACCTCTCACAAAACTGCTTGGGGAGATTGTTCCTTGGTATCTGATTCCTCCATTGGTCCAATTAGTTCTTGTTCTAGTGCTTTATTCATTGCAAATTTGTGCTGCCTAGGTGACCATGTTCTTGAGCTTGCATGTCAAATTTATATGGTTCCAAGTAGTTCTAATGCATGATATAGTCTCTAGGCACTTGTAGGAGTAGTTGTTATCAATTTTGTTGAGCTTGGTTCACTTTTATTTGAAGTTACTAAAAATTTCAGAATTTTTCATAAAATAATGAAGAGATTTTTGAGGGGCTCATCGAGCCGAAGCTCGAAGGAAAAGCAAAGTGAGGAAGCAGAGAGGCCCGAATATAATCTGCCTCGCACCGCGGAGGTTCGGCCGTGTGAATGGCCTCCAATGATTTCTTGAGAGCAGCCGGGATTTATGATGATTTTTATGAATTGGCTGAGAATGCAGGCCTCACCGACTTCCTCCGCGACCAACGCGAACAATATCTTACTCACCAATACTTTTGTGCAAAACTTCTACTATTATCCTAAGGAATCACCTCCTTCAGTAGAGTTTCATTTATATGATGTGGTTAAGAAGATGTCACTAGATGAATTTTGCAGGGTTTGCAAAATACCTTTCGAGGGTAGTTTAGAGGAACCACATCGTAAAGATGTGGACGGGTTTATTGACACTATTACTGTAGGGGAAACTAGGAAGGTTTCCAATGCAATAATCACTAGCATACATTTCCTGTTTTACGCTACTTTGCAATATTTGCTAGTCGTTGCTTAATTGGTCGTGGAAACTGTGGAAATCTTAGTGTTCCTGATATTATTATTTTGTTCCTTGGTTTATTCCGCGATGACTCTGTTAGTATGGGCGGTATTATTGCCAAACGGTTAAGTTTGAACCGTACAAAAGGCCCCATCTTTGGAGGTGTTTATGCTTCACGCCTTGCTGCATATTATAACATACCTATTAGGCACTATGAAAGAGAAGAAAAATTGCTGCCTACTGTTTATTTAGATTATAAGAGCATGGTAGCGCATGATTTTATTGTTAAGAATAGGGAAAGGGAGCTTAAATACAAATTGTTCTTTGATAAACATCATCCTGAGATTATTACCTTGCCTGCTCCTTCCTTGTTTGATTTATCTGCAGGCCAGTATCTCGTTTCGCTGGCGGCCATTCACGCCTACCGGAACCCTACATCAGCCACAGAGCCAGAGCCGGAACCACAATTTGATCCTCCACGACAGTCTAATTACCAGTGGGATCCGGAGATGATTGCCAACCAGTGGCAATCGGAGTCCCCCTCTTTGCAGTACGACTCCAACTACAACTATGGATATCCGCCAGGCCATCCGTGGCAATAAACCAACTTAGGCCAAAAGCCTAAGCTTGGGGGAGTATGTATTTCCCACCGACATTACATTTATGTTCACACACTCATTGCTAGATGTCGGTGCTCATACTTTTTCACTGTAATATCCATGCTAGTTTATTTTCCTTTTTATGCTTTCTTCTTGTGTGTTTGAAAAATCTTAAGAAAACGAAAAAAAGTTAGTAATAGCTTTTAGCTAGTTTATTTTCTTGTTGTAGTAGTAATAATTAAAAGAAAACCCAAAAATATTTCCTGCTCTTCTTTTTGCTTGTTGGGAGCTTTCCCGTGTAAATAGTTTTATTTCTTTTCTTTTCTTTGGGGGTCGATAGGAGAAGACCATAATTAAATTGTTGAAGCGGCTCTTATATGCATTATTGTTGATTTAACCAAGAGCCCATATTGCCTTGCCTTTTCCTTTTTATTGAATGCTCGCAGATTTCAGCTTAGTCCAATGCACGTGCACTCTTATTATTTTCACATCATTCGGTCGTGCATGTGAAAGGCAATTATGACGATATATGATGGACTGATTGAGATGAGAGAAGCTGGTATGAACTCAACCTCTCTTGTTTTTGTAAATATGATTAGTTCATCATTCCTGATTCAGCCTATTATGAATAAACATGTTTGCAATGACAATTAGAGATTATAGTTGCTCGTGCCATGCTTGATTAGCTATGAGTTATAATGGTTTACCTTGCGTGCCAACATGCTATTAAAATGGTTGTGATGTGGTATGATAGGGTGGTATCCTCCTTTGAATGATTTAAGTGACTCGACTTGGCACACGTGCACGCATGTAGTTGAAACAAATCAACATAGCCTTCACGATATTTATGTTCATGGTGGATTATATCCTACTCATGCTTGCACTCAATGTTCATTAATTTTAATGCATGTTCATGACTGTTGTCGCTCTCTAGTTGGTCGCTTCCCAGTCTTTTGCTAGCCTTCACTTGTACTAAGCAGGAATACTGCTTGTGCATCCAATCCCTTAAGCCCCAAAGTTATTCCATATGAGTCCACTATACCTTCCTATATGCGGTATCTACCTGCCGTTCCAAGTAAATTTGTATGTGCCAAACTCTAAACCTTCAAATGAAATTATGTTTTGTATGCTCGAATAGCTCATGTATCAACTAGGGTTGTCCTTATCTTCCATGCTAGGCGGGTTATTCTCAAGAGGGGTGGACTCCGCTCCTCACTCACGAGAAAATGGTTGGTCACCGGGATGCCCCGTCCCATGCTTTCTGCAAATCAAATCAAAATAATTGCAAACAAAACTCCCCCTGGGACTGTTGTTAGTTGGAGGCACTCGTTGTTTGAGGCAAGCCAAGGATTGATGCTTGTTGGTGGAGGGGGAGTATAAACTTTACCATTCTGTTTGGGAACCGCCTATAATGTGTGTAGCATGGAAGATATCGCCATCTCTTGGTTGTTATGTTTACAATGAAAGTATACCGCTCAAAATATTATTTATCTCTATTTCAAAACCGAGCTCTGGCACCTCTACAAATCCCTGCTTCCCTCTGCGAAGGGCCTATCTATTTACTTTTATGTTAAGTCATCACCCTCTTATTAAAAAGCACTAGCTAGAGAGCACTGCTGTCATTTGAATCCATTACTATTAATTTATATTGGGTATGACTATGACTAGATCTCTTTTACCATGAATTACAATGTTTAGTCAGTCCTTGATCTTTAAAGGTGCTCTGCATTTATGTTTTGCGGTCTCAGAAAGGGCTAGCGAGATACCATATTGTTATATCATATCATGATTGTTTTGAGAAAGTGTTGTCATCCGAGATTTATTATTATTGCTCGCTATTTGATTATGCCATTGACATGGGTAAACATGAGACCTAAGTGTTATTGTGAATATGGTTAGTCATAATCTTTGCTGAAAACTTGAATGCTGGCTTTACATATTTACAACAACAAGAGCAAACAGAGTTTCTAAAAGTTTTCCTTTATCACTTTCAGTTTGTCAACTGAATTGCTTGAGGACAAGCACAGGTTTAAGCTTGGGGGAGTTGATATGTCTCCGTCGTATCTACTTTTCGAAACAATTATGCCCTTGTTTTGACTCTAACTTGCATCATTTGAATGGGACTAACCCAGACTGACGCTGTTTTCAGCAGAATTGCCATGGTGTTATTTATGTGCAGAAACAAATGTTCTCGGAATGACCTGAAACTCCACGGAACTTATTTTTGGAACATATTAAAAATATTGGCAAAAGAATCAAGGCTAGGGGGCCCACCACCTGTCCACGAGGGTGGGGGCGCGCCCCCCTGCCTCGTGGGCCCCCTGTTGCTGCACCGACCTCAACACCAACTCCATATATTCATGTTCGGGGAGAAAAAAAATCAGAGAGAAGGATTCATCGTGTTTTACGATACGGAGCCGCCGCCAAGCCCTAAAACCTCTCGGGAGGGCTGATCTAGAATCCGTTCGGGGCTCCAAAGAGGGGAATCCGTCGCCATCGTCATCATCAACCATCCTCCATCACTCACCGTACGTGAGTAATTCCATCGTAGGCATGCTGGACGGTGATGGGTTGGATGAGATTTATCATGTAATCGAGTTAGTTTTGTTAGGGTTTGATCCCTAGTATCCACTATGTTCTGAGATTGATGTTGCTATGACTTTGCTATGCCTAATGCTTGTCACTAGGGCCCGAGTGCCATGATTTCAGATCTGAACCTATTATGTTTTCATGAATATATGTGAGTTCTTGATCCTATCTTGCAAGTCTATAGTCACCTACTATGTGTTATGATCCGACAACCCCGAAGTGACAATAATCGGGACCACTCCCGGTGATGACCATAGTTTGAGGAGTTCATGTATTCACTATGTGTTAATGCTTTGGTCCGGTACTCTATTAAAAGGAGGCCTTAATATCCCTTAGTTTCCGCTAGGACCCCGCTGCCACGGGAGGGTAGGACAAAAGATGTCATGCAAGTTCTTTTCCATAAGCACGTATGACTATATTCGGAATACATGCCTACATTACATTGATGAATTTGAGCTAGTTCTGTGTCACCCTATGTTATGATTGTTACATGATTAACCGCATCCGGCATAATTCTCCATCACCGATCCAATGCCTAGGAGCTTTTCACATATTGTTCTCCGCTTATTTACTTTTCCGTTGCTACTGTTACAATCACTACAAAACCCAAAAATATTACTTTTGCTACCGTTACTTCCATATTACTTTGCTACTAAATACTTTGCTGCAGATACTAAGTTATCCAGGTGTGGTCGAATTGACAACTCAACTGCTAATACTTGAGAATATTCTTTGGCTCCCCTTGTGTCGAATCAATAAATTTGGGTTGAATACTCTACCCTCGAAAACTGTTGCGATCCCCTATACTTGTGGGTTATCAGCTGCCCACATGATGGGGAGTATGAGGGTTGACTAGTTCGGCTGCCGTCGCTGGAAAATAACAGGAGGTGTGGGTGAGTAGAGGGATAGACAGGCCAGGGATGCGAGTATGGTGGAGCCGTGAGGCCTGCCCGGCAGCACAGCCGGCCACGGGAGGCGGGAGTAGGCGGTTCCACCGGCGCTGGTTTGGACGGCTGGAGCAGGAAGATCAGAGACTGAAGAAGCATGGTTGCCGTTAGATTGACATCTAACGGTCTGACGCTGGTAGAGTCGATTGTTGACTAAGTTTCTTTGTTTTTGAGAAACCTTGTGTACGCATGAACTTAGTAGGCCCACAAGTCAGCCTCCAAATCTTTGGCAGACAACATAGAGCCCATTTGCTATTTTTTAAATAATTTGCAGCCCATTTGCTATTTCTGAAGTAATTTATTACAGCCCATTTTCTGCCCAGGACCACGGTCAAAAAGTTCAACCTTATTTTGCATATTCCGGTGGAGTCCGAACTGTTGTAATCCCGAAATGATAAACATTTTTTAAGAACTTATTGATTTGCCAAAAAAATCATTTTGTTTTTGTAAGCAAATAAGACGTGGGACAATTGAGTTGGTTTAAGGGAAAACCAGTGGTAAAAAAATCAGCGCTGGGAGGGAAAACAACAACAAAAATAAGGATGTAAATATGAAAAGGGAACTTTATGTATTTTCAATATAATGATATGTGTATATGAACTTGTAAAACTATAGGTAGAGATTAGAAAACCGAAGTAGGACATGGCGTTTCAAGAGGAAAATAGAACTGGGCTGTGTGTTTGATTCAGTAATAAAACTGCCTGCTGATGTTGTAAGACAAAATATAACTAATGCAGGCGGGCCAGAGGACAGTAGATACTTGCTGGATCTTTGTGCCCCGTTGTCGTCATGGGCTGGGCCTGTTAAAAACAAAACCAAGCCTGGGCAGTCTACAGCCCAGTTGAAACTTGCTCAACCTGAAAAAACAATATACCTGCTCAATAAACGAGAGAATTCTGCAAGTATAGACTGATAACTGGGATGCAGCAGGTATATTGTTTTTTCATCGTGATAATAAGTGCATGCACTTGTTTCAAAATTTTTGGAGAACTGGGAATTCAAACGGCAGGTGCTTATGCTACCCATCAAATAAAAATCAGGTGCGTGAAAATTCATTTCGAAACAAATGATTCAGCTTTATATCCACGCCGACTCTCGACATGATGGTTGGAAGCAAATGACAAGTTCATACTGAAAGATTGTTAACAACAATACCAACTTGCGGACGACAAGGTAGTACAAGTACCAATACCAAACTAACTTATAATATTTTTACTCGTGGCCCTAGTGTTCGTCTGGTAGAAAATCATGTAGAGGACCAGATCCTGCTCCTTCTCTTGCTCCAGGTCCCCGAGGTAGTACTCGTGCATCACCCAGTTGGTCCTCTGCTGGTCGAAGTTCTTGTTGGTGTGCAGCAGCAGAACCTTTTTGCTGCCCGTCTGCCGGCCGTTGACCATCACCGGCAAGGTATTGCCGGTCTTGTGCCACATCGCATGCAGGCTGCACTCCAACTGTATCTTGCGACGCGTCCACGTGCCCCTTTTGAACGCCCTGGAATTGCGCTGGAAGAAATGCTTGCTTAGGCCACTCAGTGTGATACCTGCAGTATTGTCGAATACAGGTTTTAGTGTGCGTAGTTGGCATTTCCATAACATCTTTGTCATGTTGCAGTCACTAGTTTCACTTTTTATTAACTGCCAAATTGTAATTGCTTCACTAGGTTTGCGTCTAAAAAGAAAAATACAGCTATAAACAAAGGAATATGTTTGTGCAAGTAGACGGCTAATCAGTGTCTTACCTAGAAGTTTCTCAGGATGGGTGTAGCATATGCCATGCTCGCTGTCGATGGTTGGTATGAACAAATTGATGAGAGGGTGAGATCTCGCGCTATCAGCACTCACTTTGGCCTCAAGGTGCTCGATCAGCTCCTGATCCGTGGGATCAAACTTGACACCAGCCGGCAGCACCGGCTAATCCTTCTTGGACTTGCATCGGTTAATTCCATTTATATGGTACTGAATGTATGATCAATCGACTGTTTTAAGTGAATGATGAAAGATTTCGACAGATAAGTGGTACTCCAAATCTGAAGTCCACAATACCCGAACACGCCGCCGGGATTCTTGTGTCACCTCACGCGCAGCGTGTTGTCACGCCAATTCAATGTGTGGACATGATGAATAATTTGACCAACACATATATATATATATATATATATATATATATATATATATATATATATATATATATATATATGGCTTCTGCACAGCATCTCCATCATCATTATCAGTGCATCCTACGCAGGTGAGTTAGGATGCACTTGATCCCAGAAAGGTATCTATCGTTCAAACCAGAGGAGTGCTTCAAACTAACAACAATACATAATATCCAACAAAAGAGGGTCGTGCTACAGCAGCAGGATACATGGCTCAGTGTAGATATTAGTACGAATCAAGTTGTGCATATTTGCTGTTGGCATGAACCACATTGCCGCATGTCAGGTTTGCAAACGCCATCCATCGCATGGAAGCTTGATGCCTTTCACAGACTGAAGATTATCTAGCAACAAGTTGTGTCGAGGAATCTCTGGATATGGTGATTCATGAAACCCATGGTATGATGTGTAAACACAGTTCCCCCTGGCGAATGGAAGTTGCATAGCACGGTAATCATCGCCGGTGATATGATCGATGATTGATTGGATGATCGGATAATTGAGCCCGAGGAACATGGAGTGGTTGCCGAGGCTGTAAACCCGCCTCTAGTTGAATACGCTTGGCCCAATGGAGCTGGGATCTTTCTCGAACATGAAGCAGCCATAGCCATCAATGTCACGAACGCCCCAGGCATTGTACTGCATGTGGTTTGATGTAATGGTTTGGTCAATTTGGTACGTGCGAATGAGCATCAAATGACCACCATCAGCTCAACGAGCGACAAATCACCACCCATTGGCTGGTATGATTCCAGGTCCTGGAATCATGAAGGCCAGCGCATTTGCGTCTGCTGCAACAATTCAAATTGGAGACCAAAAGGACAAAAATAAACAATCATGTTCAGAGTATGTGTGGAATTAAGATTATTATAACAATGACACATATCATAGACAGAGAATTGCAATGTCGTGGTCATAATCATACCCCAAGTTAAAAAAATAAGCCAATGGCTTTCATATTCTAGCAATATGTCATGGTTCAAACATCATGTAACAATGAGAGGAAGACAGCTATGACAGGGCCTACTCATATTCTGCCATAGCACTTACTACTGTTCTCATATCAACTCTAAGCAATAACATGCGTTGTTATAAAAATCTTGGAAATGAGAGTAACATATAGCAATCATGAGGTTATGCTCATAATGTCTATTCAAACAATCATTAGATGCCAATTGTTCTCATATCAACTCTAACAATAACATGTGTGGTCATAAAAATCTAGGAAATGAGAGGAACATATAGCAATGATGTGGTTATAGACATACTATCTATTCGAAATTTGTAACAACGAACAGGCAGTCATATTCATAAGGTAAAGATGAGATGAGATAGAACAATTACACGACGATAGATTCCACCAGTATAGGCAGCCAATCCGTGCGTCGACCACGTAAATGATACCATCACGCACTATAGCATCATACAGAAATTTTACCTCAACAGGATTGACGACGAGCCATAACCATGTATGGCGACCGGATTCCAGATAGACTAATCCCATGTTGAACAAGGCAATGAGCTTGTAATCCATGTAGTCTTCTGATGGTGTGGGCACTTCGCAGATTACAACTTTCAGCAAACACGGGTCAAGCCAAAAGCTCAACACGTCTCATGCGTAGTAGGAAGGAGTGTCTGGTGGGCCGCGAGGCTCGATGGTGGTGGTATCCAATGATGGAAGGGTGATCTCTCGCTGGGTGTAGATATCCACGGACTACCGGATTGGTGGATGAGGACGATCCAGTTGGCCTTCATGCCCGCCCAGTAGTGGCTGCGCATGAAGGACAGGTGGACAGGTAGTGGTAGCATGTAGAGGGGCACAATGGCAACCTCCGTAGGATCATCAAGTCGGTGTCTGGGCCACCTGTGAGGATCGGGCATCAGCAAGCGGGGTGTCTTGAAAAGAGATGGCCGGTTGCAGACGAGTAGACGATACAAAGACACCAAGCATGCGGCCAGACGGACGGTGCTGAGTAGGTCCATACGATTACAGATCTGCTCCAAGAGAACATCGGGGAGGGAATTCCAACTGTGGCTCTGCTTGTCAGTCGGTTCTTCCATAGGGTTTTTTAGGGCGCTGAGTGATTGGGGTTTTCGGTGCCTGTGAGCCAGCGGGGAAGTGGATTCGGGCGGCCGAGCGAAGAAGATGGCGTGTGTGGTCGAGCAGTGAGTGGGGGATATGGTACACGCGAGCTACCAAGGAAGATGGCGCGGGTGGGCGAGTAGTGAGCGCGGGAAATGGTGTGCGGCCGACGATGGGGAAGAGAGGAGGAAGAAGAAGAGAGGAGGAAGAAGAGTGAAAGACAGGGATGAAAGTGCATTAAATCTCAATTCTACTAGTACTACTACCAGGATATACCGTCCTTCGGAGTGTAAATATTTACGCTGATGACATGTGGGTCTACCTCAAGAGGGATCATATGTCAGTTAATGGAGGAGAGAGGTGCATAGGCGTATTTGCGGAAGCGTGCTCAACTGGCAAACATGATGGCAGTACTGGGTAAGGCTGATTGAGTAACACCAACACGCTGGTTCAGCTTATTAATTAAGTGTCCCATCTGCTGCAGCGTGTATTGTCACTTCACTGTGAAGACTAGTTGAATAGTTCTCTCTGATCGAGATGGGGAATAATGGATCGCGAAGACTTCCTATCTACAGTATCCCTATGCCTCTACGCTCACTTCACTCATTTTTCTTCGTACGTAGTCACTTGTTGAAATCTTTAGAAAGACAAATACTACGTATTTGGGAATAGAGGGAGGCTTTTACTCCGTATTTGGGAACAGAGGGAGTATCACGATATGGAGGGAATAGAGGAAGCTTGAAATATGAACTTGTCAATGGGAGGGAGTAAAAGCCTCATGCATGCATGCATGCATGCAACATGCAGCACTCACACGTACACATGGACGCACACAACACTCACGCGCCCATGCGACACACAACACATGACACAACACACACGCTCACGCTCAAGTGCTCAACCTACTCCCTATGTCCGTGAAAGACTGTACATTTAGAGATTTACACATTGACCAGGGCATAATTAACGCCCAAAAGTAGCAGACTTATGTGTGCATGCGACCATTGAGAGAAGAAGATTAAATGAAGGTTGTTGTATGCTGTAATTAAGGATAGACAAGTATCCTATAGCTAGAGCACAAGTCGGTGCATTAGTCAATCAATCTCGATTTAGATTAAAGGCTAAATGCATTGGAAGTGTAGATGTACACTCTTTGTTTTTAGCCGATGTACACTCTTTTTTGGAAGACTGAGGGAGTACGCATGCGTGCACTCACATACACAGCCAGGGTGGTTCACGCGCAAGGGTTGGACTCCTGTCGCGCCTGCGTAAAGTTTTGTTTAACTGATTTCTTTGCTCTGCCAACTGACAGGTGGGACCCAAAAACCAGGTGACAGTTTAACTGATACGTCCATTTTGCATCATGCTTTTATATCGATATTTATTGCATTTTGGGCTGTTATTACACATTATGTCAGAATACTTATGCCTTTTCTCTCTTATTTTACAAGGTTTACATGAAGAGGGAGAATGCCGGCAGCTAGAATTCTGGGCTGGAAAGGGAACAAATATTAGAGACCTATTCTGCACAACTCCAAAAGTCCTGAAACTCCACAAAAGTCGGTTTTGGAGTATATTTAAAATATTGGGCGAAGAAAGCACCAGAGGGGGGCCACCCACTGTCCACGAGGGTGGAGGGCGTGCCCTACCCCCTGGGCGCGCCCCCTGCCTCGTGGGCCACCTGGAAGCCCCCCGATACCCATCTTCTGATATAAGGTGTCTTTTGCCCTGAAAAAATAAGAATGAAGCTTTCGGGACAAAGCGCCGCTGTCTCGAGGTGGAACCTTGGCGGAACCAATCTAGGGCTCCGGTGGAGCTTTTGTGCCGGGGAAACATCCCTCCGGAAGGGGGAAATCGTCACCATCGTCATCGCCATCGATCCTCTCATCGGGAGTGGGTCAATCTCCATCAACATCTTCACCAGCATCATCTCCTCTCAAACCCTAGTTCATCTCTTCTATCCGATCTTTGTCTCAAAACCTCAGATTGGTACCTGTGGGTTGCTAGTAGTGTTGATTACACCTTGTAGTTGATGCTAGTTGGTTTATTCAGTGGAAGATTATATGTTCAGATACTTTATGCACATTAATACCGCTCTGATTATGAACATGAATATGATTTGTGAGTAGTTACGTTTGTTCCTGAGGACATGAGAGAAGTCTTGTTATAAGTAGTCATGTGAATTTGGTATTCCTTCGATATTTTGATGAGATGTATGTTGTCTTTCCTCTAGTGGTTTTATGTGAACGTCGACTACGTGACACTTCACCATTGTTTGGGCCTAGGGGAATGCATTGGGAAGTAATAGGTAGATGATGGGTTGCTAGAGTGACACAAGCTTAAACTCTAGTTTATGCGTTGCTTCGTAAGGGGCTGATTTGGATCCATATGTTTCATGCTATGGTTAGGTTTACCTTAATTCTTCTTTCGTACTTGCAGATGCTTGTGAGGGAGGTTAACATAAGTGGGATGCTTGTCCAAGGAAGGGCAGTACCAAGCACCGGTCCACCCACATATCAAATTATCAAAGTAACGAACGCGAATCATATGAGATTGATGAAAACTAGCTTGACGATAATTCCCATGTGTCCTCGGGAGCGCTTTCCTTTATATAAGAGTTTGTACAGGCTTATCCTTTGCTACCAAAAGGATTGGGCCACCTTGCTGCACCTTGTTTACTTTTGTTACTTGTTACTCGTTACGAATTACCTTATCACAAAACTATCTGTTACCGATAATATCAGCGCGTGCAGAGAATAGCTTACTGAAAACTGCTTGTCATTTCCTTTGGCTCCTCGTTGGGTTCGACACTCTTACTTATCAAAAGGACTACAATAGATCCCCTATACTTGTGGGTCATCAAGACTCTTTTCTGGCGCCGTTGCCAGGGAGTGAAGCGCCTTTGGTAGGTGGAATTTGGTAAGGAATAACTTATATAGTGTGCTGAAATTTACTGTCACTTGTTACTATGGAAAATAATCCTTTGAGGGGCTTGTTCGGGGTATCTTCACCCCGACTAGTAGAGCAAAGAGTTGCTCCTCAACCTACTGAACCTACTGAAAATGTTTACTTTGAAATTCCTTCGGGTATGATAGAGAAACTACTAGCTAATCCTTTTACAGGAGATGGAACATTACATCCCGATATGCACCTAATCTATGGGGATGAAGTTTGTGGATTATTTAAGCTTGCAGGTATGCCCGAGGATGTTATCAAGAAGAAGGTCTTCCCTTTTTCTTTGAAGGGAAAGGCATTGACATGCTTTAGGCTATGTGATGGATCATGCAACTACAACCGATTGAAATTGGAATTTCATCAGAAGTTTTATCCTATGCATCTGGTTCATCGTGATCGTAATTATATATATAATTTTTGGCCTCGCGAAGGAGAAAGTATCGCTCAAGCTTGGGGGAGGCTTAAGTCAATGTTATATTCATGCCCCAATCATGAGCTCTCTAGAGAAATGTAGCGGTCTGACCTCAAACGGTCAAATCTCTGTGTTCAGTGTCATCCCTAGATCGGTAATGCTGACACACACAGTACTTGAATGGGTTTATAATAGAGTAGCATTCACACACTTATTACATCAAATGTCTCCAAAGAGAACTTATTACAATAAATATGGCTTAAGGCCATCTAAGTAAGATAACAGCGGAAGGCTTGGAAGATAAAGTGAGTCCATCAACTCCAACGGCATAGCTGAGTGCATGACAAATGACCTAGCGCACCTTACTCTTCGTCTGAAAAGTCTGCAACATGATAGGTTGCAGCCCGAAACGGGTCAGCACAAGGAATATGCTAGCAATATAACACAGTAGAAGAATGAACAAAATAAATGCTATCACTACATGCACATATGGCTGGTGGTGGCTCTATGGTTATAGTGTTTTGCGAAAAGCCAATTTTTTCCTACAACAAAGGAATTTATTTTATTTAACTATTATGATAGTTGAAACATTGAGAAGGTTCCTCCATCTCAGTCCCAATTAAAAAGTAATTAACAACCCAACAAATTAATTTACAGTGGGATCAAATCAATAATTCAAGTACCAGATACTGAAGATGTCCATAACCGGGGACACGGCTAACCATGATTAGTTTGTACACTCTCCAAAGGTTTGCGCACTTTTGCCCACAAGACTCGATCTCCTCCATTGGATTTGTCACACTACATGGTGTTTGAGAAGTGGATGACCGAGACACAGTCTTTCAGAAGCATTAACTCTAAGCCTGGGTAGACAGTACCAACCTACATCCCCTACATCTGCTAGCCTACCACTGGAAGAGGTCATGTAACCTACTCAACTATGCTAGAGCCCATAATAGCTTGTGTCTGCACACGGAAGTTTCCAGCATGAATAATCTTATGATCCCTTTGAGCCTGGGTGGCGAGCCGTAGGATGATCACACGGGTCCTCCGGGACATCCTAGCACAACACTGGATTCTCCAGGTGCCCGCAACCAATCCACCCAGATGTGTATTGAAGTACCACCTTAAGTAAACCATTAATTAACAATCTCACATCTGCATGGATACACTCAAACCCAATCCACGTCTACGAGCATTGCATGGCAATATAAGCATAGCATATTAGTAACTCCCAAGGGTTTGATAATAAAAGGACAATAGGTTCTACCTCATCATCTACTTCCCAAAACCCACAAGTTAATCACATCCTAATCATGCAATGTTTGAGGATTGTAACTAATGCATAAAAACTGGGTATGAAAAGAGTATGATCAATGTGTTACTTGCCCTGCTGACGATCCGCAAACCCTAAAGACTCGTAGTAGCACGCTTCGCACTCCGGGAATTCTATCGCAAACAAACAATAGCATACATAAGCAAACAAACAATTAACCTTCCTCCATACTTCGATATCCAATCCATGCCTAGTATCACATCCAATCCTTGCGACTCCAAAATTATTAGGTCGGAGGGGAAAATATGGCTACCAATGGTTAAGGGTATCCGATCGCACCATCGGCTGGCCATATGCTCTGCTCCTGGTGAGCTTACTAACAAGGGTGTCCTAAGGGCTAAGGTGGGTAACTTAAACTTGTCCACAAATCCCCTTGATATGTATGAATGCGATGCACCAGTATAAAAAAGAATGAGAGCGGTAAATGACTTAACCAAAAACTTACCGATAACTGCATCTGGCTACTCTTCAACCTCCTCTACGTTCACGTGGTTCACTTGTCCCCTGTTGAAAGGGTTGTGCTTCTTCCCAGAGCTTCCATTGCCATTACCATTCTTTTCTTCAGAACATTCAGTGGCGTAATGTCTAGTCTTTCCGCACTTGAAACAAGTAATGTGACTTAGATCCTTCTTGGCGGGCGTTGCTGGGTTAGAGCAGTTCTGATTGCTGCCTGCTCCATTCCCATTTCCATTCTTGGGGCCACTGTGGTTATGCGAACTTCCTCCTTTGTGGATATGGCCTCCATGGTTATGGGTAAATCCTCCCGAGTTCGGGGTGTAACGAGGCTTGTGCTGGGCTCCTGAATTGTACTTTCCCTGTCCATACTTCCTCTTGTGGCTCTCAATTTGCTGCTGCTTCCCTTCAATCATAAGAGCCCTGTCTACCAACTCCTGATAGTTAGAAAATGTCGCTACCATCAACTACATGCTCATCTCATCGTTCAACCCTTCCATAAACTTTTCCTGCTTCGTGGCATCGGTGGCCACATCATCCGGGGCATAGCGAGCTAACTTGCTGAACTCATCCACGTACTACCCCACCGTACGGTTTCCTTGGCGCAAGTTGCAAAACTCACGCTTATTCATGCTCATAGCTCTAGTTGAGACATGTGTAGTGCGGAATGCTTGCTGAAACTGTTCCCAAGTGACATTGGATATAGGTAAAGTGGTCGTGTAATTTTCCCACCATGCGGCTGCGGGTCCATCCAATTGATGTGTGGCAAAACACACCTTCTCATCATCTGTGCAACCTGCGGTGGTCAACTCCCTTCCAATCCTGTGTAGCCAGTCATCAGCAACTATTGGCTCGGTGCTACTGGAAAACACCGGCGGCTACAACCTCAGAAAACGGGCTAAGTTGTCAACTGGAGGTGGAGGTGGTGGGTTGTTGTTGTTGTTTTTTGTTGTTGTTGTTGTTGTTGCCTTGGTTCTGGACTAGTTGTTGTATCAAGGCATTCTGCTATTGGATCAACTAGGTGATCTCCGATGGGAAGACAAATCCGGTGTCACGTCTCGGAGGCATCTGATGGGTTTAGAGGGGAGAGATTAGAATAGAATGAGGTCTAGTGAGAAAGCACTACCCATATGCACATGAGACAAACACATCATATCACACCAAATCAATTCAAGCAAGGGCATACAATCGGTCTAGAACTATCGTTACAAAAGTGCTTGGACTACTACTATATACATGAGGGAATACTACTAATCATATGGTGGTCTACTAGAAATTTTGATCGGTGGAAGACTCCATGATATCTGCTCCAGCTTCGTCTTCATAATCATCATCACTACCATCAGGGTCGGAGTCGGTGTCGTCGATGATGATGTAATCTTCAGAACGAATTTCCTTAGGTTCGTCGTCTTCTCCTCCTGGCGCGGGGTCTCCCATGAATTCTCCTAGCTTCCTTATCAGGTCGTCATTCTTCTCCACGAGTATTGTGATTTCCTCCTCATATCCGTCACGTGTAGACTTGAGTTCCTCGTCTAGCTCCGTGTTCCTGGTCATCGCCTTCTTCAAATCTATCATGCTTGCGCACATCTGGTTCTCCTGGCAACGAATGTGCTGGTTTAACTCCTGGATGAAGGCTGCAATGGACCTGTCCCTCCTGGTGCTGATCATCTCCCATTGCTCATCTCGGCGCCCACATATCTGGTAGATAGTGTCCTTAAGCTCCTTGTGATAAACTTCGTCGATGCGTCCCATGGCGATGTGGGCTGCCACGCTCTTTCCTAAACTCCAGGTTGGTGCATCAAAGGAAAACTCTATGGGCTCAATTACTGGCGTGAATGTCCTTCTTGGAACTTGAACATGAATCATCCATCGCTCCTCTTCTGGTAAAGTGGTGGTGTAGGTCCTGGTGAAGCTTGGTATTACGATGTTCAGGTACCTAGTGACTTCCTTCAAGTGTCGTCCAAATGGTGTGTCTACATCCGGTTGTGCAAACTTGTTCCTTGAGTCCGCCATCCAAAAGAGTAGAAAACGGAGAGGAGTTAGAAATGAGTAGAGAAGAGTGACCTATGGCTTATCTTAGTGGTCGTGTCCTACATTCAGCGTGTGCTCTGATACCATCTTATAGCGATCTGACCTCAGACGGTCAAATCTCTGTGTTCAGTGTCATCCAGGATCAATAATGCTGACACACACAATAGTTGAATGGGTTTATAACAGATTAGCAATCACACACCTATTACATCGAATGTCTCCAAAGAGAACTTATTACAATAAATATGGCTTAAGGCCATCTCAGTAAGATAACAGCGGAAGGCTTGGAAGAAAAAGTGAATCCATCAACTCCAACGGCATAGCTGAGTGCACGACAAACGACCTAGTGCACCTTACTCTTCGTCTAAAAAGTCTGCAACATGATAGCTTGCAGCCCGGAACAGGTCAGCACATGGAATATGCTGGCAATATGACACAGTAGAGCAATGAACAAAATAAATGCTATCACTACATGCAAATATGGCTAGTGGTGGCTCTATGGTTATAGTGTTTTGCGAAAAGCCAATTTTTTCCTACAACAAAGGAATATATTTTATTTAACTATTATGATATTTGAAACATTGAGAAGGTTCCTCCATATAAATCCCAATTAAAAAGTAATTAACAAACCAACAAATTAATTTAGAGTGATGAGATCAAATCAATAATTCAAGTACCAAATACTCAAGATGTCCATAACCGGGGACACAGCTAACCATGATTAGTTTGTACACTCTGCAGAGGTTTGCGCACTTTTCCCCACAAGACTCGATCTCCTCCGTTGGATTTCTCGCACTACATGGTGTTTGAGAAGCGGATGACCGAGACACAGTCTTTCAAAAGCATTAACTCTAACCCTGGGTAGACAGTACCAACCTACATCTGCTAGCCTACCACTGGAAGAGGTCATGCAACCTACTCAACTATGCTAGAGCCCATAATAGCTTGTGGCTGCACATGGAAGTTTCTAGCATGAATAATCTAATGATCCCTTTGAGCCTGGGTGGCAAGCCGTAGGATGATCATACGGGTCCTCCGGGATATCCTAGGACAACACTGGATTCTCCAGGTGCCCGCAACCAATCCACCCAGATGTGCATTTAAGTACCACCTTAAGTAAACCATTAATTAACAATCTCACATCTATCATGGATACACTCAAACCCAATCCACGTCTACGAGCATAGCATGGCAATATAAGCATACCGTAGTAGTAACTCCCAAGGGTTTGATAATAAAAGGACAATAGGTTCTACCTCATCATCTACTTCCCAAAACACACAAGTTAATCACATCCTAATCATGCAATGTTTGAGGATTGTAACTAATGCATAAAAACTGGGTATGAAAAGAGTATGATCAATGTGTTACTTACCTTGCTGACGATCCGCAAACCCTAAAGACTCGTAGTAGCACGCTTCGCACTCCGAGAATTCTATCGCAAACAAACAATAGCATACATAAGCAATCAAGCAAAGATGCATGGGTAAAACTCAAATAAGAAGATCAAATCTGAAAATCCAACTAAAGAAATTTGATTTGCAAAAAGAATCAATCAAATCGGAGCTACGGAACTGAAACTACGATCAAAAGAAGTTCGAATTCAAATCTGCTTGAAACCAAATTTTAAATTGTAAAAACCTTTTTCAAGTTGTTTAAACAGAAATAGGAGCTCGAGACGAAGATTTTGGCGTTGGTTTCACTGGATTTGGACAAACGGTTGAAAAGTTACGAGGGTTTGAAGATCAGGGGCTAATTTGCGATAAAAATAATCGCGGATAGGTCCTTGGCCGAAAAATAAAATAAAAAGGAAAGACTAGCGAACGAACGTTCGCTGTCTAAACCTAACCGGCGAACGACGTTCGTTAAAACGAACGATCGGACAAACGTCCGCTAAATAAAATAAACCGACGAGAAAACCGATCTAAGAAAATAAACCGGAAACTAAAAAAACCAGGGTTAACCGAAAAAAAAACCGACCGGTCAACGGTCAACAGCGGCGGCTCCGGCGGCAGGCGGCGCTAGGGTTTGGGGCGGCGGGGCGGCTAGGTGGCTGGGGCGGCCTCGGCCTCGCCTTATAAAGGTCTGGCGCGGCAGTGTCCGGGTCGGGCACAGCCCGTTAGGTCGGTGCGCGTTTTTTTAAACGGACTGAGTAAAATAAATAAAAGTAATACCAAACGAGGTCCAAAAATCCTGAAATAAATTTTTCACGGTCCTCTAATAATATTTCGGACATAGTGAACTTTTATTTGGACTACAAATGGAATTTTTATAAAAATGCATATTTTTCTAATTCAAATAAAATAGCAATAAAGTCCAAATAATATTATTTATTTGATTTTAACATTTTTCCTCCTATATTTCATTTATTTTGGAGAAGTCATATTATCTCCTCTCATATATTTTTTTAGAAATATTTTCGGAGAGAAAAATAATTAAAACCAAAATGATCCTTGTTTCGATATTTGAGAAAATTCAAATATGAAAAACGTGAAATCCCCAACTCTCTCCGTGGGTCCTTGAGTTGCTTAGAATTTCAAGGATCGCAAAACAAAATGCAATAAAATATGATATGCATGGATGACCTATGTATAACATTCCAAATTGAAAATTTGGGATGTTACTAGAAATTATTATTCAAAATTTTTATGCTCGGCTTTCTCTCAATAATCGCTCCATGCTCGATACTTCTTGTACTAGTTCTTTTATGATGAAGACTATTGAATTCAAATGGGATTTATTGGAAAGAATTAAACGCAACTTTGAAGATTAGGAACTTGACGAAGGTAAGGAGTCAGGTATAACACCTAAGTTTGATTGTGTTAAATCTTTTATGGATACCGATGCTTTTCGTGAATTTAGCACTAAATATGGACTTGACTCTGAGATAGTAACTTCTTTCTGTGAATCATTTGCTACTCATGTTGATCCCCTAAGGGGAAGTGGTTTAAATATCATCCTCCCATTGAAGTAAAAGTGGTTGAACCTATTAAAGTTGAAGAAAAAACTATCACTTATAATGTTGATCCTATTGTTCCTACCGCTTATATTGAGAAAACACCTTTCCCAGTTAGAATAAAGGATCATGCTAAAGCTTCAACTGTGGTCCATAAGAGTAATGCTAGAACATCGCCACCCTCTGAGAAAATAAAAGTTTAACCTAGTATTGCTATGGTTAAAGATCTCTTGGTCGATAATATTGTTGGACATGTTATTTACTTCTGTAATGAAGCAGCTAGAATTGCTAGACCCGATACTAAAAATAAACATAGACCTGTTGTAGGGATGCCTATTGTTTCTGTTTAAATAGGAGATCATTGCTATCATGGTTTATGTGATATGGGTGCTAGTGTGAGTGCAATACTGATACGTCTCCAACGTATCTATAATTTTTTTATTGTTCCATGCTATATTATATTCTGTTTTGGATGTTTAATGGGCTTTATTATACACTTTTATATTATTTTTGGGACTAACCTATTAACCGGAGGCCTGATACGTCTCCAACGTATCTATAATTTTTCATTGCTCCATGCTATATTATCTTCTGTTTTGGACATTATTGGGCTTTGTTATTCACTTTTGTATTATTTTTGGGACTAACCTATTAACCGGAGGCCCGGCCCAGAATTGTTGTTTTTTGCCTATTTCAAAGTTTCGTAGAAAAAGAATATCAAACGGAGTCCAAACGGAATGAAACCTTCAGGAACGTGATTTTCGGAACGAACATGATCCGGAGGACTTGGACCCTATGTCAAGAAAGCTACCAGGAAGCCACGAGGTAGGGGGCGCGCCTAGCCCCCTAGGCGCGCCCTCCACCCTCGTGGGCCCCATGTTGCTCCACCGATGCACTCCTTCCTCCTATATATACCTACGTACCCCCAAACGATCAGATACGGAGCCAAAAACCTAATTCCACCGCCGCAACCTTCTGTACCCGTGAGATCCCATCTTGGGGCCTGTTCCGGAGCTCCGCCGGAGGGGGCATCGATCACGGAGGGCTTCTACATCAACACCATAGCCTCTCCGATGAAGTGTGAGTAGTTTACCTCAGACCTTCGGGTCCATAGTTATTAGCTAGACGGCTTCCTCTCTCTTTTTGGATCTCAATACAATGTTCTCCCCCTCTCTTGTGGAGATCTATTCGATGTAATCTTCTTTTGTGGTGTGTTTGTTGAGACCGATGAATTGTGGGTTTATGATCAAGTTTATCTATGAACATTATTTGAATCTTCTGAATTCTTTTATGTATGATTGGTTATCTTTGCAAGACTCTTCGAATTATCAGTTTGGTTTGGCCTACTAGATTGATCTTTCTTGCAATAGGAGAAGTGCTTAGCTTTGGGTTCAATCTTGCGATGTCCTTTTCCAGTAATAGTAGGGGCAGCAAGGCACGTATTGTATTGTTGCCATCGAGGATAACAAGATGGGTTTTTTTTATCATATTGCATGAATTTATCCCTCTACATCATGTCGTCTTGCTTAAAGCGTTACTCTGTTCTTATGAACTTAATACTCTTGATGCATGCTGGATAGCGGTCGATGTGTGGAGTAATAGTAGTAGATGCAAGCAGGAGTCGGTCTACTTGTCTCGGACGTGATGCCTATATACATAATCATACCTAGATATTCTCATAACTATGCTCAATTCTGTCAATTGCTCAACAGTAATTTGTTCACCCACCGTAAAATACTTATGCTCTTGAGAGAATCCACTAGTGAAACCTATGGCCCCCGGGTCTATTTTCCATCATATTAATCTTTCAAAACTTAGTTATTTCCGTTGCCTTTTATTTTGCTTTTATTTTACTTTGCATCTTTATCATAAAAATACCAAAAATATTATCTTATCATATCTATCAGAACTTACTCTCGTAAGTGACCGTGTCGGGATTGACAACCCCTTATCGCGTTGGTTGCGAGGATTTATTTGTTTGTGTAGGTGCGAGGAAAGCGCGCGTAGCCTCCTACTGGATTGATACCTTGGTTCTCAAAAACTGAGGGAAATACTTACGCTACTTTGCTGCATCACCCTTTCCTCTTCAAGGGAAAACCAACGCAGATCTCAAGAGGTAGCAAGGCCCAGCCCAAATTGTTGTTTTTTGCCTATTTCAGTGTTTCGCCGAAAAAGAATATCAATTGGAGTCCAAATGGAATGAAACCTTCGGGAACGTGATTTTCGGAACAAACTTGATCCAGAGAACTTGGAGTCCACATAAAGAAATCAACAAGGAGAGCATGAGGCAGGGGGCGCGCCTACCCCCCCAGGCGTGCCCTCCACCCTCGTGGGGCCCACGTTGCTCCACCAACGTACTTCTTCCTCCTATATATACCTACGTACCCCCAAACCATCAGGGACATCCACGAAAACCTAATTCCACCACCGCAACCTTCTCTACCCGTGAGATCCGATCTCGGGGCCTTTTCCGGCGCTCCGCCGGAGGGGGCATTGATCACGGAGGGCTTCTACATCAACACCATAGCCTCTCCGATGATGTGTGAGTAGTTTACCTCAGACCTTCGGGTCCATAGTTATTAGCTAGATGGCTTCTTCTCTCTCTTTGGATCGCAATACAAAGTTCTCCTCGATTCTCTTGGAGATCTATTCGATGTAATCTTCTTTTGTGGTTTGTTTGTCGATACCGATGAATTGTGGGTTTATGATCAAGTTTATCTATGAACAATATTTGAATCTCCTCTGAATTCTTTTATGTATGATTGGTTATCTTTGCAACTCTCTTCGAATTATCAGTTTGGTTTGGCCTACTAGATTGATCTTTCTTGCAATGGGAGAAGTGCTTAGCTTTGGGTTCAATCTTGCGGTGCTCGATCCCAGTGAGAGAAAGGGAAATGACACGTATTGTATTGTTGCCATCGAGGATAACAAGATGGGTTTTTTTTATCATATTGCATGAATTTATCCCTCTACATCATGTCGTCTTGCTTAAAGCGTTACTCTGTTCTTATGAACTTAATACTCTTGATGCATGCTGGATAGCGGTCGATGTGTGGAGTAATAGTAGTAGATGCGGAATCGTTTCGGTCTACTTGTCACGGACATGATGCCTATATTCATGATCATACCTAGATATTCTCATAACTATGCTCAATTCTATCAATTGCTCGACAGTAATTTGTTCACCCACCGTAATACTTATGATCTTGAGAGAAGCCACTAGTGAAACCTATGGCCCCCGGGTCTATTTTCCATCATATTAATCTTCCAACACATAGCTATTTCTATTGCCGTTTATTTTACTTTGCATCTTTATTTCTCTTTATTATAAAAATTCCAAAAATATTATCTTATCATATCTATCAGATCTCACTCTCGTAAGTGACCGTGAAGGGATTGACAACCCCTTTATCGCGTTGGTCGCGAGGTTCTTATTTGTTTGTGTAGGTGCGTGGGACTCGAGCGTGGCCTCCTACTGGATTGATACCTTGGTTCTCAAAAACTGAGGGAAATACTTACGCTACTTTGCTGCATCACCCTTTCCTCTTCAAGGGAAAACCAACGCAGTGCTCAAGAGGTAGCAAGAAGGATTTCTGGCGCCGTTGCCGGGGAGTCTACGCACAAGTCAAGACATACCAAGTACCCATCACAAACTCTTATCCCTTGCATTACATTATTTGCCATTTGCCTCTCGTTTTCCTCTCCCCCACTTCACCCTCGCCGTTTTATTCGCCCTCTCTTTTCCGTTCGCCTCTTTTTCGCTTGCTTCTTGGTTGCTCGTGTGTTGGATTGCTTGCTTGTCACGATGGCCCAAGATAATACTAAATTGTGTGACTTTACCAATACCAACAACAATGATTTTCTTAGCACTCTGATTGCTCCTCTTACCGATGCTGAATCTTGCGAAATTAATGCTGCTTTGTTGAATCTTGTCATGAAAGATCAATTCGCCGGCCTTCCTAGTGCAGATGCCGCTACCCATCTAAATAGCTTCGTTGATTTGTGTGATATGCAAAAGAAGAAAGATGTAGACAATGATATTGTTAAATTGAAGCTATTTCCTTTTTCGCTTAGAGATCGTGCTACAGCTTGGTTTTCATCTTTGCTTAAAAATAGTATTGATTCATGGAATAAGTGCAAAGATGATTTTATCTCTAAGTATTTTCCTCCCGCTAAAATCATCTCTCTTAGAAACGATATCATGAATTTTAAGCAACTTGATCACGAACATGTTGCACAAGCTTGGGAGAGGATGAAATTAATGATACGTAATTGCCCTACACATGGTTTGAATCTTTGGATGATTATACAAAAAAATTATGCCGGATTGAATTTTGCTTCTAGAAATCTTTTAGATTCGGCCGCGGGAGTCACTTTTATGGAAATCACTTTAGGAGAAGCCACTAAACTCCTAGATAATATTATGGTTAATTATTCTCAATGGCACACCGAAAGATCTACTAATAAAAAAGTGCATGCGATAGAAGAAATTAATGTTTTGAGTGGAAAGATGGATGAACTTATGAAATTATTTGCTACTAAAAGTGTTTCTTCTGATCCTAATGATATGCCTTTGTCTACTTTGATTGAGAATAATAACGAATCTATAGATGTGAATTTTGTTGGTAGGAATAATTTTGGTAACAACGCGTATAGAGGAAACTTTAATCCTAGGCCGTATCCTAGTAACTCCTATATAATTATGGTAATTCATACAACAATTCTTACGGAAATTTTAATAAGATGCCCTCTGAATTTGAGACTAGTGTTAAGGAGTTTATGAATTCACAAAAGAATTTCAATGCTTTGCTTGAATAAAAATTGCTCAAGGTTGATGAATTGGCTAGGAACGTTGATAGAATTTATCTTGATGTTGATTCTTTGAAACTTAGATCTATTCCACCTAAGCATGATATCAATGAGTCTCTCAAAGGCATGAGAATTTCCATTGATGAGTGCAAAGAAAGAACCGCTAGGATGCGTGCTAAGAAAGATTGCTTTGTGAAAGCGTGTTCTTCTAGTTTTTGTGAGAACAAAGATGAAGATCTAAAAGTTATCGATGTGTCCCCTATTAAATCTTTGTTTTGCAATATGAATCTTGATAATGATGGGACTGAATATGAGCCACCTTTACATAGAAGGCGTTCCATTAATTCGGAGCTTTTAGATCTTGATGCGAAAATTTGTGAAAGTGGGATTGAAGAAGTCAAAACTTTAGATATCAATGAACCCACTATTTTGGATCTCAAGGAATTTAATTATGATAATTGCTCTTTGATAGATCGTATTTCCTTGTTGCAATCCGTGCTAGATTCTCCTCATGCTTATAGCCAAAATTATGCTTTTACTAAACATATCATTGATGCTTTGATGCAATCTTATGAAGAAAAAATTGAGTTGGAAGTTTCTATCCCTAGAAAACATTATGATGAGTGGGAACCTACTTTTAAAATTAAAATTAAAGATCATGAATGCTATGCTTTGTGTGATTTGGGTGCTAGTGTTTCCACGACCCCAAAAACTTTGTGTGGCTTGCTAGGATTCCGTGAATTTGATGATTGTTCTTTGAACTTTCACCTTGCGGATTCCACCATTAAGAAACCTATGGGAAGAATTAATGATGTTCTTATTGTGGCAAATAGGAACTATGTGCCCATAGATTTCATCGTTCTTGACATAGATTGCAATCCTTCATGTCATATTATTCTTGGTAGACCTTTCCTTAGAACGGTTGGTGCAATTATTGATATGAAGGAAGGAAATATTAGATTCCAATTTCCGTTAAGGAAAGGCAGGGAACACTTCCCTAGAAAGAAAATAAAATTACCATATGAATCTATTATGAGAGCTACTTATGGATTGCCTACCAAAGAAGGCAATACCTAGATCTATCCTTGCTTTTATGCCTAGCTAGGGGCATTAAACGATAGCGCTTGTTGCGAGGCAACCCAATTTATTTTAGTTTTTTGCTTTTTGCTTCTGTTTAGGAATAAATATTTTATCTAGCCTCTGGTTAGATTTGTTTTTGTGTATTAATTAGTGTTTGTGCCAAGTTAAACCTATAGGATCTTCTTGGATGATAGTTATTTGATCTTGCTGAAAATTCTAGAAACTTTCTGTTGACGAAAACAATTGTTAAAAATCACCAGAACGTGATAAAATACTGATTCCAATTGAAGTAGATCAATAAACAAAATTTATAGGTCTTCCTATTTTGGTAGATTTTTTTTGAGTTCCATAAGTTTGCATTAGTTACAGATTACTACAGACTGTTCTGTTTTTGACAGATTCTGTTTTTCGTGTGTTGTTTGCTTATTTTCATGAATCTATGGCTAGTAAAGTTGTTTATAAACCATAGAGAAGTTGGAATACAGTAAGTTTAACACCAATATAAATAAAGAATGAGTTCAATACAGTACCTTGAAGTGGTGTTTTGTTTTCTTTCGCTAACGGAGCTCACAAGATTTTCTGCTAAGTTTTGTGTTGTGAAGTTTTCAAGTTTTGGGTAAAAGATTTGATGGATTATGGAACAAGGAGTGGCAAGATCCTAAGCTTGGGGATGCCCATGGCGCCCCGAGATAATCTAAGGACACCAAAAATCCAAAGCTTGGGGATGCGCTGGAAGGCATCCCCTCTTTCGTCTACTTCCATCGGTAACTTTACTTGGAGCTATATTTTTATTCACCACATGATATGTGTTTTGCTTGGAGCGTCTTATATGATTTGAGTCTTTGCTTTTTAGTTTACCACAATCATCCTTGCTGTACACACCTTTTGAGTGAGACACACATGAATCGGAATTTATTAGAATACTCTATGTGCTTCACTTATATTTTTTGAGCTATATTGTTTTTGCTCTAGTGCTTCACTTATATATTTTAGAGCACGGTGGTGGATTTGTTTTATAGAAACTACTGATCTCTCTTGCTTCACTTATATTATTTTGAGAGTCTTAAAACAGCATGACAATTTGCTTTAATTATAATTTCATGAGAAATTTGATGCTTGATAATTGTTTTGAGATATAAAGGTGGTAATATCATAGTTGTGCTAGTTGAGTAATTGTGGAATTGAGAAATACGTGTGTTGAGTTTGTGATTCCCGTAGCATGCACGTATGGTGAACCGTTATGTAACGAAGTCGAAGCATGAGGTATTTATTGATTGTCATCCTTTGTGTGGCGGTCGGGATCGCGCGATGGTTAACTCCTACCAACCCTTCCCCTATGAGCATGCGTAGTAGTACTTTGCTTCGAGGGCTAGTAAATTTTTGCAATAAGTATATGAGTTCTTTATGACTAATGTGAGTCCATGGATTATACGCACACTTACCTTTCCGCAATTTTCTAGCCTCTTCGGTACCGTGCATTGCCCTTTCTCACCTTGAGAGTTGGTGCAAACTTCGCCGGTGCATCCAAATCTCGTGATATGATACGCTCTATCACACATAAACCTCCTTATACCTTCCTCAAAACAGCCACCATACCTACCGATTATGGCATTTCCATAGCCATTCCGAGATATATTGCCATGCAACTTTCCACCGTTTCATTTATCATGACACGCTCCATCATTGTCATATTGCTTTGCATGATCATGTAGTTGACATCGTATTTGTGGCAGAGCCACCGTTCATAATTCTTTCATACATGTCGCTCTTGATTCATTGCATATCCTGGAACAGTGCCAGAGGCATTCACATAGAGTCATATCTTGTTCTAAGTATCGAGTTGTAATTCATGAGTTGTAAGTAAATAAAAGTGTGATGATCATCATTATTAGAACATTGTCCCAAGTGAGGAAAGGATGATGGAGACTATGATTCCCCCACAAGTCGGGATGAGACTCCGGACTAAAAAAAGAGGCCATGAAAAAAAGGCCCAAAAAATGAGAGAAAAAGAGAGAAGGGACAATGTTACAATCCTTTTACCACACTTGTGCTTCAAAGTAGCACCATGATCTTCATGATAGAGAGTCTCTCATTTTTTCACTTTCATATACTAGTGGGAAATTTCATTATAAAACTTGCCTTGGATATTCCAATGATGGGCTTCCTCAAATGCCCGAGGTCTTCGTGAGCAAGCAAGTTGGATGCACACCCACTTAGTTACTTTGTTTGAGCTTTCATACACTTATAGCTCTAGTGCATCCGTTGCATGGCAATCCCTACTCCTTGCATTAACATCAATTGATGGGCATCTCCATAGCCCGTTGATTAGCCTCGTAGATGTGAGACTTTCTCCTTTTTTGTCTTCCCACATAACACCTATCATTATACCTTATTCCACCATAGTGCTATATCCATGGCTTGCGCTCATGTATTGCGTAAAAGTTGAAAAGGCTGAAGAGCGTTAAAAAGTATGAACCAATTGCTTGGCTAAAACCGGGGTTGTACATGATATGAATATTTTGTGTGGTGAAGATGGAGCATAGCCAGACTATATGATTTTGTAGGGATAACTTGCTTTGGCTATGTTATTTTGATAAGACATAATTGCTTGGTTAGCATGCTTGAAGTATTATTATTTTTATGTCAACATTAAAATTTTATCTTGAATCATATCAAATCTGAACATTCGTGCCAGAATAAGAACTACATTGAAATTATGCTAAGTAGCATTCCACATCAAAAAATCTGTTTTTATCATTTACCTACTCGAGGACGTGCAGGAATTAAGCTTGGGGATGCTTGATACGTCTCCAACGTATCTATAATTTTTTATTGTTCCATGCTATATTATATTCTGTTTTGGATATTTAATGGGCTTTATTATACACTTTTATATTATTTTTGGGACTAACCTATTAACCGGAGGCCCAGCCCAAATTGCTGTTTTTTTTGCCTATTTCAGTGTTTCGCAGAAAAAGAATATCAAACGGAGTCCAAACGGAATGAAACCTTCGGGAACGTGATTTTCGGAACAAACGTGATCCAGAGGACCTGGAGTCCACGTAAAGAAATCAACAAGGATAGCACGAGGCAGGGGGGCGCGCCTACCCCCCAGGCGCGCCCTCCACCCTCGTGGGGCCCACGTTGCTCCTCCGACGTACTTCTTCCTCCTATATATACCTACGTACCCCCAAACCATCAGGGGCATCCACGAAAACCTAATTCCACCGCCGCAACCTTCTCTACCCATGAGATCCCATCTCGGGGCCTTTTCCGGCGCTCCGCCGGAGGGGGCATTGATCACGGAGGGCGTCTACATCAGCACCATAGCCTCTCCGATGATGTATGAGTAGTTTACCCCAGACCTTCGGGTCCATAGTTATTAGCTAGATGGCTTCTTCTCCCTCTTTGGATCTCAATACAAAGTTCTCCTCGATTCTCTTGGAGATCTATTCGATGTAATCTTCTTTTGCAGTGTGTTTGTCGAGACCGATGAATTGTGGGTTTATGATCAAGTTTATCTATGAACAATATTTGAATCTCCTCTGAATTCTTTTATGTATGATTGGTTATCTTTGCAAGTCTCTTTGAATTATCAGTTTGGTTTGGCCTACTAGATTGATCTTTCTTGCAATGGGAGAAGTGCTTAGCTTTGGGTTCAATCTTGCGGTGCTCGATCCCAGTGAGAGAAAGGGAAACGACACGTATTGTATTGTTTCCATCAAGGATAACAAGATGGGGTTTATATCATATTGCATGAGTTTATCCCTCTACATCATGTCATCTTACTTAAAGCATTACTCTGTTCATATGAACTTAATACTCTAGATGCATGTTGGATAGCAGTCGATGTGTGGAGTAATAGTAGTAGATGCAGAATCATTTCGGTCTACTTGTCACGGACGTGATGCCTATGTACATGATCATACCTAGATATTCTCGTAACTATGCTCAATTCTATCAATTGCTCGACAGTAATTTGTTCACCCACCGTAATACTTATGCTCTTGAGAGAAGCCACTAGTGAAACCTATGGCCCCCGGGTCTATTTTCCATCATATTAATCTTCCAACACTTAGCTATTTCTATTGCCGTTTATTTTACTTTGCATCTTTATTTCTCTTTATTATAAAAATACAAAAAATATTATCTTATCATATCTATCGGATCTCACTCTCGTAAGTGACCGTGATGGGATTGACAACCCCTTTACCGCGTTGGTTGCAAAGTTCTTATTTGTTTGTGTAGGTGCGTGGGACTCGAGCGTGGCCTCCTACTGGATTGATACCTTGGTTCTCAAAAACTGAGGGAAATACTTACGCTACTTTGTTGCATCACCCTTTCCTCTTCAAGGGAAAACCAACGCAGTGCTCAAGAGGTAGCAAATACCCCATTCCTTATATAAAGAAATTATGCATGATATTGCACCTGCTGAGATAGAAGATATTGATGTTACGATTAAGCTTGCCAATAGAGATACTATTTCACCAGTTTGGATTGTTAGAGATGTTGAAGTCTTGTGTGGTAAAACTAAATATCCTACTGATTTTCCTGTTCTTGGTTCCCCACAAGATGACTTTTGTCCCACTATATTTGGTAGACCCTACTTGAATATTGTTAATGCTAAGATAGACTGCGAAAAGGATATTGTTACTGTTGGTTTAGGGGACATGTATCATGATTTTAATTTTGCTAAATTTCGTAGATAACCCCATGATAAATAATTGCCTAGTAAAGATGAAATTATTGGTCTTGCTTCTATTGTCGTGCCTTCTAATGACCCTTTAGAACAATATTTGCTAGACCATGAAAATGATATGTTTATGAATGAAAGAAGGGAAATCGATGAAGTATTCTTTAAACAGGGATGTATATTGAAACACAACCTGCCTGTTGAATTCTAGGGGATCCTCCTCCACCCAAGGGTGATCCCATTTTTGAGCTTAAAACCATTACCTGATACTCTTAAATATGCTTATCTTGATGAAAAGAAGATATATCCTATTATTATTAGTGCTAACCTTTCAGAGCAGGAAGAAGAGAAATTATTGAAAACTCTGAAGAAGCACCGTGCTGCTATTGAATATACTCTTGATGATCTTAAGGGCATTACCCACTCTATGCCATCACAAAATAAAATTGGAGAAAGACGCTAAACCGTTTGTTGATCACCAACGACGGTTAAATCCTAAGATGAAAGAAGTGGTAAGAAATGAAATACTCAAGCTTCTGGAGGCAGGTATAATTTATCTTGTTGCTGATAGTCAGTGGGTAAGTCCTGTCCATTGTGTCCCTAAGAAGGGAGGTATTACTGTTGTTCCTAATGATAAAGAAGAATTGATCCCACAAAGAATTGTTACAGGTTATAGAATGGTAATTGACTTCCGCAAATTAAATAAAGCTACTAGAAAGGATCATTACCCTTTACCTTTTATTGATCGAATGCTAGAAAGATTATCCAAACATACACATTTTTGCTTTCTAGACGGTTATTCTGGTTTCTCAGAAATACCTGTGTCAAAAGAGGATCAGGAAAAGACCACTTTTACTTGCCCTTTCGGTACCTTTGCTTATAGACGTGTGCCTTTTGGTTTATGTAATGCACCTGCTACCTTTCGAAGATGTATGACTGCTACATTCTCTGACTTTTGTGAAAAGATTGTTGAGGTTTTCATGGATGATTTCTCCGTGTATGGAACTTCTTTTGATGATTTATTAAGCAACCTTGATCGAGTTTTGCAGAGATATGAAGAAACTAATCTTGTCTTGAATTGGGAGAAGTGCCACTTTATGGTTAATGTAGGTATTGTCTTGGGGCATAAAATTTCCGAAAGAGGTATTGAAGTTGATAAAGCTAAAGTTGATGTTATTGAAAAGATGCCGTGTCCTAAGGACATTAAAGGTATAAGAAGTTTCCTTGGTCATGCCAATTTTTATAGGAGGTTCATTAAAGACTTCTCAAAAATTTCTAGGCCTCTTACTAATCTCTTACAAAAAGATGTTCCTTTTGTCTTTGATGATGATTGTGTAGAAGCATTTGAAATACTTAAGAAAGCCTTGATTTCTGCACCTATTGTTCAACCACCTGATTGGAATTTACCCTTTGAAATTATGTGTGATGCTAGTGATTATGTTGTAGGTGCTTTTCTAGGATAAAGAGTTGATAAGAAATTAAATGTTATCCAATATGCTAGTAAAACTCTAGACAGTGCCCAAAGAAATTATGCTACTACTGAAAAAGAATTTTTAGCAGTTGTATTTGCTTGTGATAAGTACAGACCTTATATTATTGATTCTAAAGTAATTGTTCACACTGATCATGTTGCTATTAAATATCTTATGGAAAAGAAAGATGCTAAATCTAGACTTATTAGATGGGTTCTCTTGCTACAAGAATTTGATTTGCATATTATTGATAGAAAGGGAGCTGAGAACCCCGTTGCAGACAACTTATCTAGGTTAGAGAATGTTCTTGATGACCCACTACCTATTGATGATAGCTTTCCCGATGAACATTTAGCTATCATAAATGCTTCTCGTACTGCTCCATGGTATGCTGATTATGCTAATTACATTGTTGCTAAATTTATACCACCTAGTTTCACATACCAGCAAAAGAAAAAGTTTTTCTATGATTTAATACATTACTTCTGGGTTGACCCACACCTTTATAAAGAAGGAGTAGATGGTATTATTAGACGTTGTGTACCTAAGCCTGAACAGGAATAGATCCTACGCAAGTGTCACTCTGAGGCTTATGGAGGATAGCACGCTGGAGATAGAACTGCACATAAGGTATTACAATCCGGTTTTTATTGGCCTACTCTCTTCAAAGATGCCCGTAAGTTTGTCTTGTCTTGTGATGAATGTGAAAGAAATGGTCATATTAGTAGACGTCAAGAAATGCCTATGAACTATTCATTTGTTATTGAACCATTTGATGTTTGGGGCTTTGATTATATGGGACCGTTTCCTTCCTCTAATGGGTATACACATATTTTAGTTGCTGATGATTACGTTACTAAGTGGGTAGAAGCTATTCCAACTAGTAGTGCTGATCATAATACTTCTATTAAGATTCTTAAAGAAGTTATTTTT
The DNA here is from genome assembly GCF_018294505.1 of Triticum aestivum. NCBI lineage: Eukaryota > Viridiplantae > Streptophyta > Magnoliopsida > Poales > Poaceae > Triticum > Triticum aestivum. The sequence goes on along the minus strand of NC_057808.1, from coordinate 13,210,099 downwards.
CCGAGGTTTGGAGTCCCTAGATACTTAATGACTGATGGTGGTTCACATTTTATTCATGGTGCTTTTCGTAAAATGCTTGCTAAGTATGATGTTAATCATAGAATTACATCTCCATACCACCCACAGTCTAGTGGTCAAGTAGAACTGAGTAATAGAGAAATTAAATTAATTCTGCAAAAGACTGTTAATAGATCTAGAAAGAATTCGTCCAAGAAACTTGATGATGCATTATGGGCCTATAGAACTGCATATAAAAATCCTATGGTTATGTCTCCGTATAAAATGGTTTATGGAAAAGCATGTCACTTACCTCTCGAACTAGAACATAAGGCATATTGGGCCATTAAAGAGCTCAATTATGATTTCAAACTTGCCGGTGAGAAGAGACTATTTGACATTAGCTCACTTGATGAGTGGAGAACCCAGGCCTATGAGAATGCCAAGCTGTTTAAAGAAAATGTTAAAAGATGGCATGACAAAAGGATACAAAAGCGTGAGTTTAATGTAGGCGATTATGTTTTATTATACAAATCTCGTTTAAGATTTTTTGCAGGAAAACTCCTCTCTAAATGGGAAGGTCCTTACATTATCGAGGAGGTCTATCGTTCTGGTGCCATAAAAATCAACAACTTCGAAGGCACAAATCCAAAGGTGGTGAACAGTCAAAGAATCAAACATTATATCTCACGTGATTCCATAAATGTTGAAACCAATGTTATTGACACCGTAACCCCGGAGGAGTACATAAGGCACACTTTCCAGAACGTTTCAGATTCCGAAAAGGAATAGGCATGTGGTACGGTAAGTAAACCAACTCCAAAACAGTTCTAATAGCAATTTTTCTCCGTTTTGGAATATTTAAGAAAATAGGAAAATAAGAAGTAGTCCGAAAGGGACACGAGGCATCCACGAGGGTGGAGGGCGCGCCCTACCCCCCTGGGCATGCCCCCTGCCTCGTGGGCACCATGTGTGCCCTCGGGACTCCGTTTTCTTGCACGATACTTCTTTTGGTCGGTAAAAATTCATTATATAATCTCCCGAAGGTTTTGACCACCGTACCACGACACAATCCTATGACAATGATGGAGCGTGTCATGATAAACGAAACGATGGAAAGTTCCAAGGCAATATATCTCGGAATGGCTATGGGAATGCCATAATAGGTAGGTATGGTGGCTGTTTTGAGGAAGATATAAGGAGGTTTATGTGTGATAGAGCGTATCATATCACGGGGTTTGGATGCACCGGCGAAGTTTGCACCAACTCTCAAGGTGAGAAAGGGCAATGCACGGTACCGAAGAGGCTAGAAAATTGCGGAAAGGTAAGTGTGCGTATAATCCATGGACTCACATTAGTCATAAAGAACTCATATACTTATTGCAAAAATTTATTAGCCCTTGAAGCAAAGTACTACTACGCATGCTCCTAGGGGAAGGGTTGGTAGGAGTTAACCATCGCGCGATCCCGACCGCCACACAAAGGATGACAATCAATAAATACCTCATGCTCCGACTTTGTTACATAACGGTTCACCATACGTGCATGCTACGGGAATCACAAACTCCACACAACTATTTTTAAATTCCACAATTACTCAACTAGCACAACTATGATATTACCACCTTTATATCTCAAAACAATTATGTAGCATGAAATTTCTCATGATATTATAATTAAAGCAAATTGCCATGCTGTTTTAAGACTCTCAAAATAATATAAGTGAAGCATGAGAGATCAATAGTTTCTATAAAACAAATCCACCGCCGTGCTCTAAAAGATATAAGTGAAGCACTAGAGCAAAACTATATAGCTCAAAAAATATAAGTGAAGCACATAGAGTATTCTAATAATTTCCGAATCATGTGTGTCTCCCTCAAAAGGTGTGTACAGCAAGGATGATTGTGGTAAACTAAAAAACAAAGACTCAAATAATATAAGACACTCCAAGCAAAACACATATCATGTGGTGAATAAAAATATAGCTCCAAGTAAAGTTACCGATGGAAGTAGACAAAAGAGGGGATGCCTTCCGGGGCATCCCCAAGCTTTGGCTTTTAGGTGTCCTTATATTATCTTGGGGTGCCATGGGCATCCCCAAGCTTAGGCTCTTGCCACTCCTTGTTCCATAATCCATCAAATCTTTCACCCGAAACTTGAAAACTTCACAACACAAAACTTAACAGAAAATCTCGTGAGCTTCGTTAGCGAATGAAAACAAAACACCACTTCAAGGTACTGTAATGAACTCATTCTTTATTTATATTGGTGTTAAACCTACTGTATTCCAACTTCTCTATGGTTTATAAACTATTTTATTAGCCATAGATTCATCAAAATAAGCAAATAACACACGAAAAACAGAATCTGTCAAAAACAGAACAGTCTGTAGTAATCTGTAACTAACGCAAACTTCTGGAACTCCAAAAATTCAGCCAAAATAGGACGACCTAGAAAATTTGTTTATTGATCAGCAGCAATTGGAATAAATATTTTATCACGTTCTGGTGGTTTTTAACAATTGTTTTCGTGAACAGAAAGTTTCTGGAATTTTCAGCAAGATCAAATAACTATCATCCAAGAAGATCCTATAGGTTAAACTTGGCACGAACACTAATTAAAACATAAAAACAAATCTAACCAGAGGCTAGATCAAATATTTATTCCTAAACAGAAGCAAAAATAAAAAACTAAAAAATAAAATTGGGTTGCCTCCCAACAAGCGCTATCGTTTAACGCCCCTAGCTAGGCATAATAGCAAGGATAGATCTAGTTATTGCCATAATAATAGGATAGATCATTAAAACTCATTTCATATTCTGTACGTTCAGCAGCGAGTTTCTTTGAGGCAAGCAAAAGTAATCAAAAGGGCTAAATTTAATGGGACAAAAGTCCCCAAGATCAACTTTAGGAGGTATAGGTTCCTCCTTCGGCCCTTCGTATTGCACAACCAATTCATCATTATAAGCATTCTTTTGATAGAACTTTGTGAGCCTATACTCGAGAGAATATCCTAGCTCATTATTTCGAATAGCAAAATCATTATTAAGTTCAGAAATTCTATCAACTAGAACATTGGTAGGAACCTTTTTTCTAAGGTTCTCATTAAAAGCAACATAGTCTAGAGATTGAAAACGCATTCTTTCCTCTTGATCAAACAGGATAGTTTCTATGGGAGGACGGCCAGCATCCACCCTATAATGCGCAAAGATTTCTTTGGCCTCTTTTATTATAAATCTGAACTCATGAGCCAAAAAGATAGTAGCGGCACGCTTAACAGAAGAATGCTCAATATTAGAAAATTCTAGGAAAATCCTTTGTATGCAAGGGTGCATGTGCATAAATTGCCTTTCAAGTTCAACTACAAGCATGGCAATAGCGTCCGCAAGACTACTAGTTCTATGAAGAATAGAACTGCCCATAGAAGGCAAAGCACCGACACAAGTAAAGAAATCTTGAATAACCCCTTTTCCAATAATATTACCACTACCAATTCGGAATTATTTTGCATGCAAGATAGGGGGTTCTTCAGCAGGAGCATCAGAATTTTCCATGTTATTACTATTGTCCATATCGACAATAGTTTCCCCAATTTCAGACATAACGGCAGAAAGTGCGAGGAACAAAAAGAAAGAGGGAGGCAAACGAAAAAGAGAGGGCGAATAAAACAGCAAGGGTGAAGTGGGGGAGAGGAAAACGAGAGGCAAATGGAAAATAATGTAATGCGGGGGATAAGGGTTTGTGATGGGTACTTGGTTTGTTGAGTTTTGCGTAGACTCCCCAGCAACGACGCCAGAAATCCTTCTTGCTACCTCTTGAGCACTGCGTTGGTTTTCCCTTCAAGAGGAAAGGGTGATGCAGTAAAGCAGCGTAAGTATTTCCCTCAGTTTTTGAGAACCAAGGTATCAATCCAGTAGGAGGCCACGCACTAGTCCCTCGCACCTACACAAACAAATAAAATCCTCGCAACCAACACAATAAAGGGGTTGTCAATCCCTTCACACTTACTTACGAAAGTGAGATCTGATAGATATGATAAGATAATATTTTTGGTATTTTTATGATAAAGATGCAAAGTAAAGAAAGCAAAATAAACGGCAAAAGAAATAGCTTGTTGACGGGAGATTAATATGATAGAAAATAGACCCAGGGGCCATAAGTTTCACTAGTGGCTTCTCTCGAGAGCATAAGTATTACGGTGGGTAAACAAATTACTGTTGAGCAATTGACAGAATTGAGCATAGTTATGAGAGTATCTAGGTATGATCATGTATATAGGCATCACGTCCGTGACAAGTAGACCGACTCCTGCTTGCATCTACTACTATTACTCCACACATCGACCGCTATCCAGCATGCATCTAGAGTATTAAGTTCAAAAGAACAGAGTAACGCTTTAAGTAAGATGACATGATGTAGAGGGATAAACTCATGCAATATGATATAAACCCCATCTTGTTATCCTCGATGGCAACAATACAATACGTGCCTTGCTGCCCCTACTGTCACTGGGAAAGGACATCGCAAGATTGAACCCAAAGCTAAGCACTTCTCCCATTGCAAGAAAGATCAATCTAGTAGGCCAAACCAAACTGATAATTCGCAGAGACTTGCAAAGATAACCAATCATACATAAAAGAATTCAGAGAAGATTGAAATATTGTTCATGGATAAACACACCGCAAAAGAAGATTACATCGAATAGATCTCCACAAGAGAGGGGGAGAACATTGTATTGAGATCCAAAAAGAGAGAAGAAGCCATCTAGCTAATAACTATGGACCCGAAGGTCTGAGGTAAACTACTCACACATCATCGGAGAGGCTATGGTGTTGATGTAGAAGCCCTCTGTGATCGATGCCCCCTTCGGCGGAGCTCCGGAAAAGGCCCCAAGATGGGATCTCACGGGTACAGAAGGTTGCGGCGGTGGAATTAGGTTTTTGGCTCCGTATCTGGTAGTTTGGGGGTACGTAGGTATATATAGGATGAAGAAGTACGTCGGTGGAGCAACGTGGGCCCCACGAGGGTGGAGGGCGCCCCCCTACCTCGTGCCTTCCTGGTTGCTTTCTTGACGTAGGGTCTAAGTCCTCTGGATCACGTTCGTTCCAAAAATCACGTTCCCGAAGGTTTCATTCCGTTTGGACTCCGTTTGATATTCTTTTTGTGCGAAACTCTGAAATAGGCAAAAAACAGCAATTCTGGGTTGGGCCTCCGGTTAATAGGTTAGTCCCAAAAATAATATAAAAGTGTATAATAAAGCCCAATAATGTCCAAAACAGAATATAATATAGCATGGAACAATCAAAAATTATAGATACGTTGGAGACGTATCACAGCCTACCACTTGGTTTTGCTCCTTGGTGAATCCCGACTATATTAATCTAAAAAGATATGTACTGAACTACCCTCTCCGTCTCGGGTTTTTTAGGCGTCTCGGTTTATAGGGCGTGCACGTAGTTCTAGGTCATCCATTTGACTAACTAAATATGAGTTACTATGTCACAAAAAGTATATCATTGGATTATTAAGTAGGTGTAGTTTCTAAACATATACTGTTCATCACATATATAGCTAGTTAAATTCTCAACCTAGAACGACGTGCATGCCATGTAAACCGATACGCAGGAAGTATAGTAAAAATGAGGTGATTTTACCGAGCGATCGGCGGGGGAGCATGGCCTGTAATGCGGTCCCACGTGTCATGATGTACCAAGGCGATGCGCATGTCCCTCTTGAGGCAGAAGCAATACTACGTGGTTTGAGATGATGGCGAACCAAAGTGTGAAATAATGGTTGTTTTGTCCGTCTGGGAAGGTGCGGCATTGTGATTTGACGTCTCATTGCTCATTACTACTACTGGGGTGGTACGACTGGGGTGCATCCCCCCTGCTGTTCTGCACTGTTATTTGGTGCTTGACACGTCGACTCGGTTGCTATATGTCCCACATGTCGGCGACAGGAAGTACAGAATTCATGAAAGCGAGCTTCGACGGAGGAGTACAAGACACGGCTTGGGTTTTTGCTGCTTCGCGTGATCCATCGATACAAACCCGGACTAAAAAAAGGCGAGGGCGGGTCTTTTCCCGCACGGCAGGCAGGGGAGTTTGGCATAGTCTGTTCGAGGCAAGGAGGCATGAAGGGAAACAAGCAAATAAAGGTTGAGCGACTTAGTTTTGGGAAAATCTGATTTTACGGAGTACGTACCCACTAGGGTTGATAGGGTGCATCTAAAAACATTCGTTTTTCCGTTTTATAAATCTCAATTCTACTACTAGTAGTAGTACCATCACATGTTGGATTTCGAGGTGCGTTGGATCACCCGATGCAAGCAGTGTCAAGAGAAAACTCACCAATGCATGTAGAAGTTCATGGAAATTTAGTGGCCATTCATGCATTCGTTCTAATTAATGCCTCGGTAAACATAACTTCTTGAGAAAAACGAGCGTACTAATTACTTTTGCAAACTAGGAGTACGAAATTAATTCGACAACTCACCGTCTACCTTGGTTGGAGAGATTTTGAAATTGAGCCATAAACTGGAAAGGAGGGAGTAGTAACTTTTGTCTCGTTACTATTTCTGGCCTTGTATAGATGCAAAATGTATTTTTTTATAGTGGCCTTGTATAAGTAAATGGAGGGAGTACTAAAGGACATATATATTCCAAACAATATGATAATCTCTCTAACCAAGGTAGTAGGGACGAGGAGTAAACGGAGGGAGTAGTAAAATTTTCTCCTCGTCCTGCGAGCCACCGCGCGCGTGGGTGAAGGAGCGGGCGTAAGGCATACAGTACTACTACTAGTAAGCAAGCTTCACCTCATCCTGCGAGCCACTGCGCCCGTGGGCGGGAGAGACGGCGTACTAAGCAAGCTTCTCCTCGTTCTGCGAGTTGACGGGACACATCAAAAGTACTCCAGTGTATAGAGTCTTGCCTCTAAGGTAGGCCCCACATGGTTTGCCTCTTTTTTAACATAAAGCGTCAAGTCGCAATTTGTTTGTTCACCCGTGGTAGACGATCCTCCCTCCACCAAGTGGACAACCAGTACACAGTCAAATTACCACGTGGGCTGCCTTTTCGTACAGAATGAGCTCCACCATGTACCCGCGCGGGTATGGTTGGGAAAGGGACGGGAGTACGTGCGCCGTGTGTGCACCTCTTCTCTTCGTGCATGTCCCCCACCTACGTGGGTGTGTGTGAGAGGGACTGTAGAGATACAAACCTAGACATAATGTGCCGTCCATCCCCATGCCTCCGCCCAGTCCGACCAGCAGTCACCACCACGCCCCACTCCTCCTCACCTTATCTCTCATCTTTCTCCCTCCATTTTTATATACAAGGCCACTATCAAAATTACAATTTGCAGATATACAAGGCCACTAACACTAATCGATGCAATATTAATGGTGTTTGCCTCATAGTACTAGCAAAGGAGGACATTAATTATCCCTTTCATGCATGCGGGAGTGTGAGCATTGGCTTGATGTGCATGAAAGAGAAGAATACACAATAATTTACATGGCAAACAAGGAAACAAGGTGGCTTGCAACATTGACTTAGAAGACATTAATTTTTGCCTTGATACCTGTAATATGGGTTTGTGGCCTTGTATACAAAAATGGAGTCCGATAAAATTCTCGAGATACCATTTATCCAATAAAATTCTCGAGATATCATTAGTTTTTACAAAATGGGATTACTCCTGCATGGGTCAATCACAACAGGTGTTTTGTAAAAAAATGCATCTTGAGTTCCGTGCAATGCACGGGCATCTTGCTAGTCCATGAAAACAACACATGGCAAAATTCCACGGCGAACGAGGGATTTGAATCAGTTGGGAGGGGCTGTTTGGATCTTGCCCGGGGTAGCCAATATATTGGCGACCCTTTTGTCCACTGGTGCCTTTGCCACCGATGAACGAGGAATGGCTCGGGTGCTCATGCATCCTCCAGCGCGCACGTTGGAGACGAGCTCGCACGAGCTGTGTTCTTTTTGTCCCACCACGCCGCCCGAGCCGCCCGCAGACCGACCAGCGACCCGCAAATTATGCCATCCAACCGTAGCCGCACACATTATGACAGCAACTCAACCAACCGGACGAAATTCAGGCAAACACGGCGATATTTCATATAAACAACGACGGAAATCATATAAGATATCGGATTTTCATACAAACATGACGGATTTCATTACATTCAAATGAACCACGCGGTGCTAGTTCTGGACAGCACAGGTATATAATACCTGGCCTAAATGGTCGCCCGCCGATCGATTTGTGTTCCTCATGTCCAGCGGCACGATCACCGGACTGCCGGGAGCCCCGGAGGTATATGCTTCGGCGCAAAGGACGGCTCGCTTCCCCACTGTCCAACTGATATCATTGGCTGATGCCAAAGATGATGGTGGAAGGGGGCTTCCCCGCTTCCGTCCCCCTTCCGTGGAGCCCATACGGGGTCGACGAAGGTCCTCGCAACAAAAGGATCCGGCAAGACACCTGCTGTGTACGTCGGCGTCGCCTCCGCGGTGGCCTTCATGGGACCCAAGCGGCGGCGGCCTCCCGTGTTCTACTTCTCCTCGATGATGGCGGCGGACGCGGAGGCGCTGGCCACCGACTCATCGCTCTCGGCGCACCCGGCTTCTATCGCTGCTTGCATGGCGCGGCTGCCGGCATGGGAGTCTCGGCCATAGAAACGGGAGACGCGGTACGAGGCGGCGGCGTGGACGGCAGCAACGACGTTCGTGCGCTGCTCCTCGTCGAGCTGGCCTGGAGCGGTGAGTTGCTGAACCGCGCGCCGGCTTGGGGCGGCAACTGGCTTCGTCGGGTGAGGGGAGGGAGGTGGATCAGCGAGCTGCATAGCTCGTATCCTGCGGGCCCGGCGGGCCACCCAGCCGGCTTGGATGCGGAATAACTACTCTTCGTAAGCCATTGTAAGAGTGGACAAAATGGTGAAGGAGGAGATAGGGGAGCGACGGAGGTGTGCGATTCTTGGCCGGCGTTTGGCCTCGTTTAAATAGGAGATTAAATAGACGGCAGACGGGAGGAGCTTTGCCGACGTTGCGTTTAATGCCGGCCCGGTCATGAACGGACGTGTGTCCAGAGTGGGTTTCTCGGCTTCCACACGGGCGGGTTTCATGGAGGCGTTTGAATGCGGCAAGGAGGCGTGTTCAGCCGGGCGTCCAGCGAGTGGCGCCCTTGACTCTGACGTAGGACACCGCGCCGTTCTTCCACTGATGTGTGGGCTCTTTGGGTACATTGCCTGCATGTCAGTGACCCAACGCAGGCAGCGGACAGCAGAGGAACCTTTGGTTGGCCAGGGTGGTCAGAAGCGGGCATTTCATAAACCGATGATTGTTCATTGAGTGTGACGTCATCCTTTTCATGTACATAAGCCTACTATGTTGATAGCCCGTTCGATATGCTGTGATTCATAAAGACCGCTGCAAACATCAATGTTCTGCTTATCACAGATAAGATTGATTAATACCCGTAACAATCCATGTCCTTAACAAAGGGTGCATGCGCGTATAGGTTGAGCGTGTGTCTTGCGTCGTGTGATGTGTGCATGCAGGCGTGCGAGTGTTGCGTGTGTGCAAGGGTACGTTTCAGTGTTGCATGCATGTGTGCGTACGTGCGTGTGTTCGTGAGTGCATGTGTACGTGTCAGTGTTGCACGCCTGCATGCGTGCATGTGTTCGTTATGTGTACGTGTCAGTGTTGCACGCCTGCATGCGTGCGTGTCTTGCGTGCGTGCATGTGTACATGCGGGGTGAGGCTACACGTCAGTCGACTGACTTTTTCATCTCTGGTCATTAGATTTTCCAGCCGTTGGATACGAAATCAAGGGCCTGCAGTTTATCATCAAACTCCACCCCCCTGAGCCCCCAGCCACCACCGGCCAAACCGCCGGCCCTCGCCGCTCGCGGTCGGCCCACGCCGCCACACCGCCCCACCCGCCCCGAAACCACTCCCCACCGTCGGTCCGCCGCCGCATCGGCCATCCCTCTAGGCCCCCCCGCGCCGAGCTTTTTCTCCGGCGATCCCCACCCCACCGCCCAATTAACGCCCCCCCCACCACCGGCGACTTCCAACCAGAGGTCTCACGACTTCGAGTACCCACCGACCACTAATTTATTACCATTTCTGTCCTTCATATACGCGCTGATGGGTGGGCCCTATGGTAATGTGCGTTGCTGAATGTGGACCGTTTGACTGGTCAATTGATCGTGTCATCAACAAATTACGGAGCTGTATGGTGAGCCAGTGACCGTATGATCACCCTAAAATGTATTTTATTAACACAGTACAAACTCAAACTACCATTTCTTTCTTTCATGTATGGGCTGACAGGTGGGCCCCACGGTTACGCGCCCCGATGGTGCAACACTAGTTGCGCCACGTGGAACATTTGACTGGTCAATTGATTGTGTCATCAACAAAATACGGAGTTGTACGGGTGAGCCAGTGACCGTATAATCATGACATGTATTTTTTTAACACGGTACATACGCAAGGGCTCATATATACATGCAAGTACTCACCGTTATAAGCGCACACACGCAGACCCTACCCCTATGAGCACCTTCGAGAGAGTGAGGTAGCATATGATCTTGAGATTTTACGAAGTCACCATAGGTGCCTCGTAGTCGAGTCGAACGTCTCCTCCCACTGAACGCACATCGCCGGAAAATACTAAAATTAACCCAGGATAAATGCATGCACTGGGACTTTAACCCTGGTGGGCTCGAGAAACCACTGTCCTCCTAACCATCCAACCACATGTTGGTTAGCACGACAAAATGTATGTGGTGACCGTGATGAGCTTATTCTGAAGTCCAGTGACCATATCGTGCTTTCGCTTCAAATACAATGACTGTAAGTGTCGTCAACAAAATACGGAGCACGCATCAAATGCAAAGTCCGTCAGTGTCATCAAGAAAATACGGAGACGTATCGTGAGCTAGATACCGTATGATCACCACGAGAATGTATATGGTGACCGTACTGAGCATATTCTGAAGTCCAGTGACCGTATAGTGCTTTAGCTTGAAATACAGTGATCGTCATGCGTGAATGTGTCGTGGGCATGCATACTTTTAGAGGGCCGAGAGATAGTTTGTGTGCGTACGTGAAAGTGGTGTAGAAAGAGGGGGTGTCCAGTGGAGACAAGGAGAGATATGCCCTTCGTTTCTCTTTCCCGTGACTAATACTTTAGGAGAATATATAAACATTCACAATGCAGAACAAATATTTTTGGATGCACCATGCAATTAACTTTCATGTATAACATTGTACTATTGTATATGCTTATTTTCTTAGTGGCCGATTGCGTGTGTGGTGTGGTGGGCACATCATTTCTAGTTGTGGTGGGTCAACATGAGGACTCATGGGTCGGTTCCATCCTACACCACATAGGTTGGACCGAGACGCATTATATGAGGACCCATGTGGAGGACTCGGCGTACAACACGAAGCTAGCTACCAGAGTCGCGGAGGACTCTATCCCCGCTGGTGATAAGCCGACTATATATGATTTGTAACCCTAGGCCCCAATATGTTATAGAAGCTTGGGGGCTAGTTCGTCGATAGTATACACACACGCACAATGCCTGGTATTCACGTGTACTTTGTACACACCCCTATCACTAATATACAGTACCAGGAGTAGGCTTTTTGCTCAACTGCAAGGGTCCAAACTAGGGTAAAACTTTGCCTCGTATTACCATCCAGCCTAACAGTCAGGGATATCCTACCGAATGATATGATGGAATCATATCTGCCAACTACTAAAAGAGAGGTGTGTCGGGGGGGGGGGCAATGTGTGCGAGAGAGGCCTAAAGATAATGTGCATGTGGGAGACACGTAGGCACATATATGTGCGTATAGAGGGCTAGTAGAGACCGTGCGTGTGTATATATGCATGTGAGGGAAATAGTGTTTTCCAACTGAGATTAGTGAAAGGAGTGGTACATAGTAGTCAGAAAGAGAGAGAGAGAGATACAGAGAGAGCATGTGCGTGAGACTCCCCGACACCCTGAGAGAGATTGTGAGCATGTGTGAAAGAGAAATGCCCATGCATATAAAGTGTGTGCACTTATGCGGTAGATAGAGAGATATATAGCGTGTTTGTGAGAACGGGCCGAGGCATAGTGCATCTACGTGTAAAAGGCGGTTCTACGCATTAAATTAAAATATAAATGGCATTATTATTTTTGGATGAGATCATGAATTTTGCAAATTGCGTATGGACGAAAATCGGTCTAACAGACACCCATACTCTATTGAATTCTAGCATGTGCATGTGTTTATTTCATATTATCGATCCATACAGTGAGAGCGGTTTGAAATACAGGCAATGGATGCTTTTGCAATTCATATATAAACATTAATTACTGCACTCCATGTTGTTAGTGTGAAGCACTTTATACATTTGTCACTTTCATGGATACATTCCAAATTGCTAGCTACGAAATAGAATACATGTCGAATTCAACATAAAGGGGGTTTCAAAGATTCGAATTCATAGGAAGTGCATTCATCTATTTGAACCCGAGATAATGGCATTTGTAAATCAGATGTAAAAGGGGGCATCAATCTTTGTTGTGCTTTTGAACATGCTATATATATTCATACGCATGTCTAACTTTTTTTTTGCAACCAAGGAGATTATCTCTGGAACCATGCATGAACTGAGGTAAGTTGCATATTTTTTAATATATACTCGTGTACAATGTATATTCAAATGTACCCCCTCCATTCCAAAATAATCGTAGCTTTAGGATTTTCAAGAGTAAAGATTTGTTAAGTTTGACAAATCCTAAAAGTTCAATTCAAGAGAACGGAAAACGTTAATGCTTCTGCTCCCAAATATTGAACGAAGCGCCAAATAGGCCTCTGGTCACCCGAAACCGCGCGAGACTAACGTTTGGTGGTAGGAAATTACTGTCCTGACTCTGGCCCGTGTAGCCTATCGGCCCGATGTCCAAAGGTCTAAACCGGGGTAGGTTTGTAACTTCACCAAGACGCCAGTCTCAACCGCCTCCGAGAAGCATTCATACGCCGTGGGCACCTAAACACCCATGCGCTCGGCCGAAATCTATCCCACCCACATTTGGGACACCTAAGATTACTGTCCTACCCCCATCCCGCAATATGTCCGAAATTTTAGATGCGGGCAAAGTTTGTAACTTTCCCCAAATTTCAAACAAGCGCGTCCCAAACCGAAACATTGTTCCCCCTTAGTTCCCCGCCTCCCTCCGTTTCCCCATTCATACTCCGTGGGCGCCCCACCAGCCACGAAACCCCAGCCTCCTCCGTCCTCCACCCCATAGCGCCCAATCCACCGCCGCCCTCCTCCATCACGCCAGAGCTGGTACCCCGACGTCGTCGTCCAACGCAACCGCAACGCCCTCAAGGACTTAGCAGCTGAAGCCGAGGCAGAGCTGCCTCCACGACACCGACGCCGACGTGCGCCGTACCAGAACCACTCCGACCATGACATCCTGCGCCTGACTGCTGCCGCTCCACTGTCACAACCGTCCACCGCATCGGAGTTGTTCCCGCTACGCCGTTGTTCGCCGCCTCGGATCTGGTTCCCTGCCGCCGACAGACGGCCACCGCACCACACTCAACAACTTGGCCATGGGTTCATCCAAGGCTCCACCGTCCTCCACAACTTCTCGTTTCCAGCGAACCACAAGAAGATAGTTGGAAAAACAGAAGGAGGACACAACACTGCCAGCAGAAAGAGGTACTCCTCTTCCCTTATTCGTGCAAACCTTATGTCTCTGCTCACACCGTATTCATCCCATGAAAGAAACTAGTTGAGCGCTTCTTACTGCATCTTCTTCGTGATACTAAATGCACAAGGTTTCCTCCCTTTACTATCTCACCTTTGCTAGAGGTCAGTAGCCCGCCTGGATTTCAATTCAGGGTCAGTCGAACCACAATTAAAAGAAGCAGCACCCGCTTAGGCTCGCGGAGCACCTAGTCCGCCTGTTCGCCGGGGAAGCGGTGCATCAGTGTCTATCATAGGGGTGTGGGGCGCAGGAGCTGCTTGTGCCCGATCTGGAGGTCAGCGGGGCTTGAATGGATGGCCGGGGGCGGTGCCAAGCACGGCGGTGCGGTGAGGTCGAGGGGAGGGCGCAGGCAGGGGACTGGGCCGGTGGTCGCTGGCGTTTAGAGGAAGGTCGTCAACACTGAGTGGCTAGAGGTAGATGAAGGCGATATGCCCGTTCTTTGTACATTGGACGGTGCAGAAAAAATGGACTGACCTATTTGTTTTCAGTCGACTGTTATTTTCATAGAATCCTGTAGTAATTTAGTGTGCCATGCATGTTGTAGAGCTATCATATGTCTCCCATCATTTATTTCTCACCGACCTACTATCTGCTACCTTTACACTGTACTAATTGTGCACACACTTCACCCATACTCACACTATTGTTTTTTTATGCATGGGTATTTCAGACTCTGACGTAGTGTTTATGAATGCAGAAAAGAAAAGACAGAAGTCGCTCCAGTGTAATTCGAAGATAAGCAGTAAGCATTTTAGCGCTCTAAAGGGTGCAGTGTCAGCAGTTGGAGACAGTAAACATAGCTCTGCAGTTGATGATCTCAATTGCCACACACAACCATCCAGGTGCTTGCATTAACTTCGTTGTCAAATGTGGTTGCATGTTGCATATGGTGTCTAGCTTGTATTGCTTCCAATTTGGTTAAATTGCATCTGCTTACTTTACACATTATACCTTTGATAATGACATGCCTTCCTGTTTTTGATACATACTACATATGTCTATTAACCATGTTCGTACATCAAAGTAATGCTCTTTTGTATCCCTCGTCAATCACTTATAATGAGACAGCCACACCAGTGGGTTACTGTGAGACGCAATACTCGTTTAAAGAGTGTAGTGTCATCCTCCCCACATGATTCTCAAGAAACATCAAGGCTAAATGAAGATAGTCAACATAGCTCTCTAGTTGATGACCGCAATTCCCCCACACCACCATCACAGGTGCTTGCTCTAACTTCGCACACTACAAAAAAAATACACTTCCATGATGATATGTGTTTGTCATAGTAGGTCGCGTTTTCTGTCATGCATGTACATCCATGACAAATTTATGACAGAATCAAGATAGTCATACTTGTGCTGTCGTAGAAGTGTTCCATGACATTGCCAAAATTATCATCACGGAAGTGTCCACTTCCATGACGATAAATCGCGCGTCACAGAAGTGCTTTCGTCAAGGGTGACCGACACATGGCATCCACCGTAACGGAACGCCGTTAAGCTATCGGGTCGGGTTTTGGATCCGATAACCGTTAACAGCCCCGACCAATGGGGATTTTCCACGTGTAAAATCATCATTGGCTGGAGGAAACACGTGTCGACTCACCGTTGGGACAGATGTCATCCGCTCATTGGACCGAAGGCGCCTATGATATGGCGACACGTGGCACGGCCCAACAGAGGCCCATTCCTGTGAAAAGGCCGGCCCGTTTGACTTGGTCAAAAGGTGGCGGGCCGGCCCACGGAAAGCCTGTTAACGGCCTGTTCGCATATAGCCCATTTACAGCCCGCTAACCCAGGGCCCGTTACGCCCTATCCGAATTAGGCCCAGTAGCGTCATCTGGGCCGTCCAATATGATTCAGCCTCTTTTAACTTTCGGCCCATGTGTGGCCCATGACTTCTTTCGGCCCATATGAGGACCTTTGTAACTCTTGGCCCATTAATGGCCCGTGGTGAAACTGGCCCGTAATGAATAGTGTATCACTTTATACCCATTAAGAGCCCGTTATTCCATTGGGCCGTTTCCAGCCCAAGTTATCTTTCGGCCTTCTCAAGGCCCATTGATTCTTGGGCTCATTTGCAGCATTCGGTTACATACGGCCCGTTACTGTCATTTTCTGCTTGTGGGCCAAATTCAGCCCGTCGTTACAGTCAGCCCGTTTGCGGGCCGTTAATACGTTGGGCCATTTTCATGTCAAAAAACTCGTTGGGCTGTTTTCGTAGAGTTATCAAATACGGCCTATTAACGGCCCGTTATGGTCCACGAATAGTATGGCCCATGATTGGCGAAATGATGATATGCCCCGTAGAAGGCCCATGGATCCTACGGCCCGTATGAGGCCCATGGATAGTACGGCCCATAGAAGGCCCATGGATCGTACGGCCCGTAGAAGGCCCATGGACCCTACGGCCCGTAGAAGGCCCATGGACCCTAAGGCCCGTATAGAAGGCCGATGGATCCTACGGCTGGACGAAGGCCCATGGATCATATGGCCTGCAGGAGGCCCATGGTTACAACAGTCCGTGTGTTGCCATGATTATTTTGGCCTAGTTACCAAAAAATAGGCTATTGTGGCCACTAGAAAAAAACAGAAAAAGAACTGCAGTGACTACAAGCAAACAACTAAACAAGACAATAAGGAAATAAATAAGCAAGCAATTAACGCTAGCCTATTACCGCTATTACACATATTACATCCACTGGGCATCAAAGTTCGCCACCAGTGCAAATATAGGGAACAAAGCAGCACATTACATACACTGGCCGTCAAAATTGGCCACCAGTGCAAATAAACGCGGCAGCAAAACAAGAGCATAACTGAAACAACTTCAGAAGAGCTCAAGAAACGTTATCCTGGGTATCCACCATGCTGGCAATAAGCTTAGCAAGCTGATTAGCTTTGTCCTGTTTGGCGCTAAAATCCTCCAACGCTTGCTGTTGCACCAGAAAGTATGCATCTGAATGCTCCAGGGACTTCCGCAGTCCTTCCGCTTCTTGTCGCAGCACAGCTGATCGATGTCTTTCAGCTTGTAGTTGAGACTCAAGAAACCGAACTGATTCAGACAGTGAGTTTGAATAGCTTGTGCAAGCGGTAGTGGCCAGTAACTCGAACACTAAACCAAGACAGGACTTTGGGGTTGTCTCGCTGTCTTCAAGATAGTCTTCCTTAGCTGTTTTATCAGCTTTGTTGGAGACCAACAAGGATGTGTCACTATCCTGAACCTTATCTGCATTACTTCCTTTACCATTGCTTAATAAGGCACTCTTCCCCAATATTCTGTCAGCATTCTAAAAGAAGAAACAAGCAGACACATAACAAGTTTAGCATGTACTAGTATATGAAACTCATTTCGGTGAACCAGTTCATTAGTAAGGTGGACAGGATTAAACTACCAAGTCTTCTATTGCCAAGTACTAGTACATAATAAAAGCATCAAACAAACATATATCTATGTCCTATGGTCACTGCATTGTCTTGCCAAATCAAAATAGAGACACGGTTCAAATCATATCAGTTCAAGACAAAGCAGCAGTGAAAGAATACAAAGCGTGGGAAACTACACGGCACAACAAGATTTCAGATGGGTACCACGGGTCTACATGTACAACAACACTATTGGCTCTGTTGTGATGCTAGTAATGTGCATGATATGAAAATTAACTGTATACACAATTGAAATTGAAATCAACAGAGCTATTAATAAGAGCAAACCTATTAAAGAAACATGCGTGAACATACCTGCTGTGCCATTGGAGTTTCGATTGGATCCTTCAATTTAAAAATAAGTTTGTATGAGTAAATACAGTGATACAAGAGCAAAGCAATCATAGTAAAAAAAGGCGTGCCTAAGCGAGCGCTTAAGCGCGCCTAGGCTCTGGGCGTTGGCAAAACGCATTGCGCATAACTACGCATAATCTGTACATAACTGCGCATAACCATGCGCTTTGGTCAGTAAAGCGTAAGGCGGTGGCAAAACGCACAATTAACGCCTAGCGCTTTTTTCAACTGTGATAGCAATGGAATCTTAAATTAGAACAGTTGTTCTTCAGGTTTAGGCACTTGTTCTACATGAACAGAGTACAGTACGACGCAAGAATATAATACTTTAAAATAGAAAATGAGCTCATAGACCTTACCACATTCTTGGTTCGGGACCAGTACAGAACAAGGCGTTCCCAGTCATCGTCCAGTAAATGTGTCTCAGGAGAACGTAAGGGAATTTGATGAGTTTCTTTGCCGGTGAAGTACGTTTTCTTCAGGTAATTCCGATACTGCCACCAAGCATTCTTGAAGATAGCAGAGGTATTAGCACAGGTTACCTCATCCTGAGTTTCCAAATCGGTCCTTCTCTATAGAGAAAAATGGGAAAATTTGTTGTATTATAACCATCATGGAGGTAGGATGTATGGGACGAAGCAAAGTAATTGCCATGAATAACATTACTTACACATAACTCCTGGACAAACACCTGCAACTGGCATTTTCCTTCATCTTCAGTATAATATTTCCAAGATGGGAAGATACGCACATACGATTTAACAACATCAAATGCGATTAATGCTAAACTACGACTAGCTGGTTGTGCTTCCTCCAGAGGAATAGGCATACTAACTGGTGGAGTTGGGGTTCGTCGTGATAGTACTGGCCCTTTGGGCACTGGAGCTGCCTTACTAACTGCTCTTGTTTGGGAGCTCTGTGGTGGAGATAGTTCTGTGTCAACAGGAACTGGGTTACTATCGGCTGGGGTTGGGGTTAGATTGGGTGAAGCTGGTTCTCTATCCATCGCGGTAGGGGTACAATCTGCGAGAGTTTGGGTTATGTGTGGTAGGGCTGGTTCTTGTGCATGTACAACCGGGGTGCTATCTCCACCAAGAGGTAGCACTGTTTTATTTGAAGACAGTGTTTTTAGTCCGCTAGATACTGGCATCACCCGCTCCAATTCAAATGGCTGATAAACAGGAAACATAGTTGAATGTACAGACATTGTATGAGAGACAGATGCAATAGATAGTGTGGAAAAAAGAGGGCATGAAATAGTTGACATGTATATTGTTTAACTAAAACGGATAGCATGACATAATTTCACATATATGATGTCTATCTAAACTGGATAGCATAGCATAACATAATTCAAAGCTATGATGAATAACTAAACAGGATCGCATGACATAATTCACCTACATGTTATCTAAGTAATCAGGATCGCATCATTTAATTCACATATGTGATTTATATCCTAAACAGAGGGCATTCGATATGATGTCTGAACTAAGAACATGGTGTTGTATATTGTGTATATGATGTCTAGACTATGCAATGCAAGACACCGTATGCATGATATGAGCAGTATAACCGTGCCAAGTTAGAGCATACACCTCAGTGGGGGAATAGGACTGGTCATCTGTATCTGAATCCATCTCTGAGGAGCTATCGGGACCCAACAAGAAATCTGCTTCGACAGGTAGCACTGTCTGCTCTGAAGCCTTGTTTTCACTCCAGATTTTTCCATCTCCCACCCAAATGGCTGATTCACAGGAAGAGTAGTTTAATGTACAAACATTGTTGACAAATGGAAATGTAATGAAGAAAAGGATGGGCAAGATATCATTCAAATATATGATGCCTGGTTAAACATGATGGCATTGCACATTTCACATATATTATGGCTGGCTAAAAGACATGAGACTGCATAATTCCCATATATGATATAGAAACTAAACAGGTGGCATTACAGAACATGTCTAAACTAAGCAGATGACATATATGATGTCAAAAGTAGGCACTGCAAGGCAACATATGCATGATATGACTAACATCATCATGCCAAGGTAGAGCAAACACCTTGGGGGTAAATAGGAGTTGTCAGCGGCGTCTGAATCCGCCTCAGAACAGATATCTTCCTCTGGATTAGAATCTGGAGAGGGGTGGGGAGGGTTTGCCATTGAACCCACCATGGAGCGATGTCTGCATGACATTGTATTGCTGCGCAAAACTCTTCTCTTTTTCTCTACATGTTCAGCATGACTGTGTACAATATCTAACATGCATACGAAAAAAATATGGTGAGATTATGTAAGGAGAGCATGCAGAAATTTAGAGTGATGGTAACAACCAGTGGATCGACGTTTTTCCATTGAACCAAAATAGCCCTAATGGATCGACGTGAATGTATAGTAATAAGTGATGCAACAAGTGTACAACCTCTTTGTCGTAGCCGTGTCGACCTCAGCATCATTGGGTTGGTCGCTGAAGCAGTTGAGGCAGAGGTGGCTATCGGAGGTGTGGAGGAAGATCTGAGGAATCTGTAGACGGCGTCCAGGGCACTGCTCTGTTGTGATGGATCGTTCTGTCGTTGGAGCAGCTCCGGTGAGCCGTAAGACGTCAAGGCTGAAGCAGCACAAGACAGACATCGTCAATCTCAAGTGGGATTCTAATAGCATCTCCAATAGATGATGTAAAATGGATGTAAAATTAACATCACCAAAAACCACCTGACTACAACAGATGAGGTAAAAACTGTTGACTCTGAACTTAACTGTCGAAACTGAAATTTACTGTGGAATCTGAATGCTACTGTCGAAACTGAACGCAATGGTAGCAGAGAGGCACTTGACATGTAGTTTAGGGAGGGCCTGCAGTTCATCTTCAACCTGAACCCCCCTGAGCCGCCAGCCACCACCGGCCGAACCGCCGGCCCCAGCGCCGCCTCACCGCCCCAAAACAACTCGCCACCGCCGCCCCGGCCAGCCCTCTAGGCCCCCCCCCACCCTGAACCCTGAGATAGATAGTGGGGTACCCCTCCGGCGAGCCCCGTCCCCGCTGTGGGTGGTTCTTCCTTAACTCCGGCGAGCCCCCCAACCCCTGAAAATCGACTGACCCAAAAGTCGATTCAGTCGACTGAAGTGTGGCTTAATCAGAGCAGAGCAGTAGCACGAGCGAGGGGGAGAGCAGCAGCAGCAGTTGGGCGAGCGAGCGATCGAGCAAGAGCCGGAGCAGCACCAGTAGCGCGAGCGAGCGAGCGAGAGCCGAAGCAGTAGCAGCAGATCCGGCTGGTATGGATGCCGCCGCCGAAGGGGCCTCGCACTGGGGGAGAGCCGCCGTGGAGATGTCGCCCGCGGCGCTAGCTTCAAGGTAGCTGCTCCATGGGGGTGTGGGATGGAGCACCGTCGGCGCCGGGAGGTCGAGTTAAGGAGAAGGTGCGATGCGATGAGTGTACAACCTCTTTGGTGGCGCCGAGTAGGCCTCGGCTTCGTCCGAGGAGTCGGTGAGGATGCTGCGGTTCCGGTGGAGCAGGTGAAGGCGGCGCTGTGGGGATGGAGCAGCCGTGACAGACGAGGCGATCGTCGGAGCAGCTCCTTGGAGGTGGAGGACGGGGCGGCTGAACCGGCGGGACGGCGAGATGGACGACGGATCCTCATCCGGGGAGGTGGACGAGGGACGTCGAGCTGTTGTAGTGGACGACGTCGTCGGGGAAGAGGATCCGGCTGGGCAGCGGTGACGTGGCGGACAGAGGAGGGTGGCGTTTCGCGGCTGGAGCGGAGAGGTTATGGTGGCCTGGGATTTCAAATGGCGAAAAGGGGGCGATGGGAGGGGGTGAAGCATGACTTAGGGACGCGCTTGTCCAAAATGTAGGGTGTGTTACAAAAGTACCCCCCACCGATTTGAACTAGCGGCCCTTTCGGCTCAGGGTTAGAAGGGGGATTTCGCGTGTCGGGATTTGGTAGCTGGAGGGAGTTTTCGCGCGCGTTGTAATTTCGGGATAGCAAGGCGCGGGTTGTGAAGGCGCCAGTTTTGGGAGCACGATATCTGAATTTTCGGGATATAACAAGACGCGGGTTGAATTTTAGGGACAAGCCTAACGTGTAGTAATATTGTACTTGTATGTACCAAATCAATTCGCACTTCCCTCAACCAAAAAGAAAACGAAAAAATAAAACTATTCACACCACACAAAGAGAGAGTCTTGCCCCATTTTACTATACAAATGCTATTCAAAGCTACTCCCTCCTTCCATCTATATAGGGCCTAATCCGTTTTTCGATGCTAACTTTGACCAAATATTAGAGCAATGATATATGACATGCAACTTACACAAAGCACACCGTTAAATTCGTCTGTGAAAGGTTCTTTCAATGATATAATTTTCACATTGTGCATGTCATGTACTATTAATCTTGTCAATAGTCAAAGGCGGTCTTAAAAATCTCATTACGCCCTATATAGATGGAAGGAGGGAGTATGAATCCATGTTATGTCCGATTAAATTTTTTCGCTTGCTGTATAATGCATGTAACCTACTCATACCAACATTTTAGTGCATTCCAAATGTCTATACTACCGCTACAATTCAAACTAAATTTGAATTTGTTTCTCTATTTCAATAAGAATCTACAATCATGATTGTTGCCAACTTCAACCATCATAGTTTCCTTGCTATCCGCCAGATATAAATCGGATGGCCTATAATGCAGGATGGCAGGCACACCATCATCAACAACTCCGTTTTTTATAAGAGTAGAGATAAAATATATTAAATGTAGTATAACATGTTCATAACCACACCATGTGTATCACCGTTATATATATTCACACATGCGTCGGTTTGAAACACTATGATAAATTCTTCAAATATCTGAATTCACTTTTTATAATGAAGTATATATGATCTCTATTCATCTTTTACACCCACACAACCCTCTTATCTTTGTAGCTAGCGCTAACGTTCTCTTGTGCATGCACACGCCCGCATCCCTCTCACCCTCCCTCAGCATTCTCTAGCTCCATCGCGCAAATTCGTCTTTTCACTTTAGGTCGTTCACCCACGGTGTGTGTAGGCTCCCCAGCTCCTTCTTTACGGCACACATCGATCGATATGCCTCTCTAGCCAGGTGTGCCTAGCACAAACACAAGCTTCCCCTCTTCTCTTGTCACCGTCCATGCCTCACTCCCACCACTCTTTTCATCGTTCTCGTACTCGCACACTCCTCCCCCCTCGATATAGTATGCCTCTCGTACCACCTCCTACATGCATCCCTCTCTCTCTATCCTTCTCCCCGTGCCTCATTTGCTTCTAACACACACATGCATGTATACCGATCGATCTCCCAACATATACCTAGATCGACTTTAACTACCCCCCCCATCGATCGACGTACCTCACAAGTTATGTCTCTCCTTT